>NC_088421.1:32980479-33280479 GCF_034236695.1 Oncorhynchus nerka
TTTGGAGTTTGAGTGTTTGGTGTGGAAAGCTCTATCCTAACTAACTTTCTTGATTCTTTTCTTTACATGTTATTTTCTATGGTGGAGGGTTAATGCAATATTTGTTTTTAGCGGTATCCAAAGTTTTTTTTTAAAAGTTAGGGTGGAAGAGGACAGAGTAACTTTCCGGGGGTGGAAGGTGTAGTGTGCGCAATGGCTTCTCAGCCTAGCGGGAGGAGACGCTGTCGATACAGCATGGATTCAGGTGTGTTCCTGAGAACGGAGTTTAGGTGGAGGAGGTTCTGCTCGCGGTCGGTGAACAGGTAGGAGCTGAGTTTATACATTCTGCTTCTAGAATGAACAAAGCTGTGGTTGTGTTCATGAAAAGGGCAAATTTGGTCGGTAGGCTAATTGCTAGCGGAATATTTGTGAGGATGTGTTGGTGTCAATTTCACCTCTCTCTACCCCTTCAACAAGAGTTGTAGTGGCAAATTTGCCTCCGTTTATTACGGACGATCAAATTAGGAAAGAGCTAAGTCGTTTTGGTAAGTTTGCTAGCGGTTTCCGTGTACTGTCAGCAGGTTTTCAGGCAGATGCCGTTAAGCACGTTGTTTCGTTCAGGAGGCAAGTGTTTATGTTTCTGAACAATAATGAGCAACAGCTAAATGTGCATTTCAAAGTGAGGCATGGGGAGGGGCTCTATGCAGGTTTTGCCAGCACAGATAGTCTACGGTGTTTTGAATGTGGGGATTTGGGGCACAAGAGCTTTGCGTGCCCACATAAAGGCCATAGACGGAGTGAGGGTGCAAGTGGGGAAATCGAGGTCAAAAATGCAGGGGTAAGGAGATGCAGACAGCAGAGGCTGGGCCTAGTCAGTCTAGAGATGGTGGTGTAGATGAGGCTGGGTCTAGTCAGGCTAGAGATGGTGGAGAAGCAGAGGCTGGGTCTAGTCAGGCTAGAGATGGTGGGGTAGCTGAGGCTGGGCCTAGAGATGCTATGGAGGGTGGTGCAGATGATGCTGGGCCTAGTCATGCTATGGAGGGTGGTGTAGCTGAGGCTGGCCCTAGTCATGCTATGGAGGGTGGTGTAGCTGAGGCTGGCCCTAGTCATGCTATAGAGGGTGGTGCAGATGATACTGCGTCTAGTCAGGTTATTCTAGTGGATGAGGAGAGTATAGTGGGGAAGTGTAAGAGATTAGGGGGGGAGGAGGAGGGTGTCAAGAGGAAAAGGAAAAAGGATGTGGATAAAGGTACCATGGAAATGTTGCCTGTTGCTGTGGGTGAGGCCCTAAACAGAGAGAAAGGGCAGGTGGTCAGGGTGGGAGATAGAGAAGAGGAGGAAAGTGAGTCTGAGGAAGAGGATGAGGAGTCTTCAATTGGCCCGGAGCTGACAGCCAGTCAACCAGAGGGGTCTAAGTACACGTTGAGAGAACTGACAAGGTTCCTGAATGAGACTAAGGGGAAAAAAGTTAATCTTGAGACTTTTTTTCCTGATCCTAGAAAGTTTGTAAGATCAGTACAACATGCTATGAGAAATGAGGGGCATGGTGTCCTCTCACCCAGGAAACGGTTTAGGTTGAGGAAGTGGGTCACAACAGTGCGTAAAGGTTTACCTTCAGACACTGTTTAAATGTTTAATTTCTTACTGACACTGGGGCTTTTTGAGCTTTGCTATTGGTCTATTTCTCTGCTGGCTTTTCTCCCACTTCTTATGGAGACTCTTTGGATAGGCTCGCTCGATATAAATGGCGCCAGAGATGCGGGAAAGAGGAGTGTGTTGGGTGAATATGTAAAACAAAAAAAAGTACAGGTGTTGTTTCTGCAGGAGACGCATAGTGATGTGGTGAATGAAGTTGATTGGGGGCTCTGGTGGAAAGGGGCAAGTGTGTTGAGCCATGGGACAAATCTTAGTGCAGGGGTGGCAGTCCTTTTTGCACCGGGTCTGGCTGTAAAAATTTGCTCCTCAAAGGAGGTGTGTAGGGGTAGGTTGCTTGTTGTTAAAGCAGAAATTAACAACATGGTTTTTGTCTTTATAAATGTGTATGCGCCTAACACAGGGAGAGAAAGAGGGGTTCTATTTGGGAGTCTTAGACAGGAACTCTCACAAGTAGCGCCTGAGGAGACGCTGGTGATCGGAGGTGACTGGAACTGTACAATGGATTTTACAAAAGACAGAAATGGGGAAGAGCCTCATTCAGTGTCAGTGGGAGTGTTAATGGACATCTTTAATCAGTTTGACCTAGTGGATGTTTGGAGAACTAAACATCCAAACATAAGACAGTATACGTGGGTGAAGGTTTTTGGGGCTAGGGTGAGTGCAGCTCGACTTGATCGTTTTTACATGTCCAGGAATCAGAGCAATAGGCTGCTGGGTGCTACCATTCTCCCAGTGGGGTTTTCGGATCACCACATAACCATGGCTCGGCTGTCTATTTCACCAGGGCCCCGGCAGGCATCTTATTGGAAGTTTAATGTAAAGCTCTTACAAGATGCCACCTTTTGCTCAGGTTTCCAGACTTTTTGGGAAAGATGGGGGCAGCGAAGAGAGGAGTATGAGTCTCTGAGTCAATGGTGGGATGTGGGGAAAGTGCAAATTCGGCTTTTCTGTCAACAGTACACAGCTCTCTCATCCTCAGAGGCTAGAGAGTATTGGGGGAACTAGAGCGGTGTATTAGTGAGATGGAGGTAGAGATGGTGGGGCAAGGCAATGTAGGCCTCCAGGCTAACTTAGCCGAATTACGTAGGGACCTGGGCAGTTTTTTCCAGGTTAAAGCAAAGGGAGCACTTGTAAGAGCTAGGTTCTCCATGCTCAAGGAGATGGATGCTCCCAGCTCCTTCTTCCTTGGTTTGGAAAGACAGAGCAGTGAAGCCAAGGGTATGCATTGTCTACGGCTGTCTGATGGGCGGGTGACCTCTGTGGTGGGGGAGATGCGGGAGCGGACTGTGGAGTTTTATACTGAATTGTATAGGGCAGAAATGTGTGATCCTATGTGTGCTCAGGTCTTGTTCGCAGGACTCCCTAAGCTCTCTCGGGCACAGAGGGATGAAATGGACATTCCTCTGTTGTCACATGAACTGGCAGAGGCAGTAACCCAGATGTCCCCGGTCGTGCACCTGGGGTCGATGGACTTCCAGTGGAATTTTACAAAAATTCTGGGGAACAATTGGACAGGATTTCTTTTGCGTGTTGCGTGAATGCGTCGGGGTAGGAGAGTTGCCGATGAACTGCCGTCGGGCGGCTCTGACTCTCCTGCCCAAAAAGGGGACTTGTGTGAACTTAAGAACTGGAGGCCTGTGGCATTACTCTGTGCGGACTACAAGATTTTTGCCAAGGTCCTCTCTAACAGACTGAAGTCCCATCTGGACTCTATAATACACAAGGACCAGACATATTGTGTACCGGGACGCTCAATCACGGACAACTTGTTCTTGATTAGGGACATGTTGGACTTGTCGAGAGGTTCTAATGTGAACTTTGGACTGGTCTCTTTAGATCAAGAGAAGGCTTTTGATAGAGTGGATCATGAGTATCTGTTTAATGTGATGTCTGTGTTTGGGTTTGGGAAGAGTTTTGTGACCTGTGTGAAGCTGTTGTATGCTGGGGCGTCATGTATGGTTAAGGTGGGAGGGGGCTCAGTAGGCCAGTCTGGGTGAGACGGGGGATTAGACAAGGATGCCCTCTATCTGGGCAGCTGTACACACTAGCCATTGAGCCTTTTTTAGGACTGCTACGCAGGAGACTGCGGGAGTGTGCTGGACAGGCATGGATGTGGTGACAGGAATAGCAGTCTCAGCATATGCAGATGATGTTTCTGTGATGGTCAGGGATGGGCAAGATATGCAGGAACTAGAGACCAGTCTGAAGGTGTACGAGGGAGCTTCATCAGCTAAGGTAAACTGGGGAAAGAGCAAAGCTGTGTTATGTGGGGCATGGGGGATAGGGCTCCTCCTCTGCTTCCAGGGGTTTGCAGTGGGGTTGTGAAGGGCTTAAAGTGTTGGGGGTGTACCTGGGCTCGGAGAGGTGGGTCAGCAAGAACTGGGAGGGGCTGTCACAGGCAGTGGTGTCAAGACTGGCCAGGTGGAGGTGGCTCCTGTCCCAAGTGTCATATAGAGGGAGGGTGCTGATAATCAACAACCTGGTGGCATCTTCCTTGTGGCATAAACTGGCTGTCCTCAACCCCCCGCCGGTCTGCTTGCAGACCTGCAACGCAAGCTGGTGGACTTCTTTTGGTCGGGACATCACTGGCTGAAGGCAGCAGTTTTGTACATGACCGTCCACGAAGGAGGACAGGGCCTGGTGGAACTGGAGAGCAGGATGGCTGCTTTCCGACTAAAGGCGGTACAGAGACTGCTGTACCACACTGATGTTGGCTGGAGGGAACCAGCATGCGCTGCTGAGGAGAGCTGGCGGATTAGGGTTGGACCGGCAGCTGTTCCTCATGAAGCTGGAGAGGCTGAGTACAGCAGGTCTCTCAGAGTTTTACTCTGCGGTGCTGAGGGCCTGGCAGCTGCTAAGACCCACACGAGAAGGGGGTGTGGAGCCTGGGCAGTGGGTGTGGGAGGAGCCTATCTTCCACAACCCAGCCATCCCTTTGAGATCGGTTCAATCGGCCAACCTGCAGAGGCAACTGATGGCAGGGGGTTTACAAAGGCTGGGTGACCTGAGACTGCTGGGAGAGGAGGGGTGGAAAACCCCGGAGGTCTTGGCGCAACAAACAGGAATAACGTCTCTTAGGCTGCTGGAGAGATTCATGGAGGAGGTCCAGGAGGCACTGTCTGAGCCGGTAAGGGGGGTGTTTGAGAGGCCAAAGGGAGAGGGGCCACCAATGTTCCCGCCACTGCAGGTGACGGCAGAGACTGGAGACTGGCAAGGGGGTCTGGAGGACTTGTTAGATTTTAACACTCCGAGCCTGGGGGAGTTTGAGGGGGTGGGAGGTAAAGCCCTCTACAACCTCTGTGTTAAGGTTAGGAGCATTAGAAGTCTAACAGGAGTGAAGGCACATCAGTGGCAGGGGGTATGTGGGGCGGAGAGTATGGTGGGTTTTAGATGGAGGGCGCTCTACAAACCCCCATTACCAAAGAGGTCAGGGGACCTCCAGTGGAGGGTTCTTCATGGAGCCCTGGCCACTAACAGCTGGTTGGCACGGGTTGATCCGGGAATTGGGCAGGGGTGTCCTTTCTGTCAAATGAAAGAAACTGTAATTCATGTGTTTTCTGTGTGCACCAGGTTAATGCCATTAATGTATCTGTTGGAATGTCTGTGTGACAGGTTGGGGGTGGTTTTTGCTGTTGGGATGTTTATAATGGGATACAGGTATTCGAGTAAGGAGAAAGAAAAATGTGTTTTGTTGAATTTTCTGTTTGCTCAGGCAAAGTTAGCTATTTGGCTAACAAGGAGGAACAGGGTCAAAGGTGGGGGGATAACAGACCCTTTACTACTGTTTAATGGGATGGTCTCTGCGCGCCTTAGGGTTGAGTTTGAGTTCTATAAAATGATCAAATGTGTGGAGATGTTTGAGGAGATATGGTGTGTTGGGGGTTGTCTGTATTGCTGGGGAAGATGTTTTGGATATACGGTTGTAGGAGAGGTTTTTTGTGTATGGTGATTTGTACAGGATATATTTTAATTGTTTTATTTTAGGAGTGGGGGGTGAGTTTTAAATGAATTGAGAATGTTTCAATAAAGAAAGACCAAAAGTCAAAGTCTCTCTCTCTCTCTCCATCTCTCTCTCTCTCTCTCTCTCTCTCTCTCTCTCTCTCTCTCTCTCAATATATTTCTCTCTCTCTCTCTCTCTCTCTCTCTCTCTCACTCTCTCTCTCTCAATATCTCTCTCTCTCCATCTCTCTCTCTCTCTCTCTCTCTTTCTTTCTCTCTCTCTCTCTCTCTCTCTCAATATCTCTCTCTATCTCTCTCTCTCTCTCTCTCTCTATACCTTTGTCGCTTTATGCCTCTATATCTCTTTACCTCACCTGTCTACCATCTGTCTCACTCCTGCTCTCTCTCCCTGTCTCTCTGACCTATGCTCTCTCTCCCCTCTCTCTGACCTATCTCCCCATGTTTGTTCCCCTTTCCATCCGCTTTCCTCTCTATTCTTTCTCTCTGTCCATTCTTCCTCAAGCCTTCTCCATATCGTCACCTGTCTCTCTCCTCCCATCTACAGTATCTTTCCCTCTCCTCTCTCCTTTGCTCTTACTGTCTCCTTCTCCATGTGTCTATTTTCCTTTGCCAGGTGGCTGTTGTGTGTGATGTGTCAGTGTCCCACAGCTTCTGGAAACGACAGAAAGATAGAAATAAACTGAAAGGTTGGACTCAGTATAGTTAAGATCATGAACAGTGTGACACCATCACGCCACATCAGACACCAGTGAATGCGATGTGGTGTAGCATGTAGGACGTGTGTATGTTTGTGTGTGCGTGCGTCATCCGTGACATCAATCCCTCTGACCTCCACATGAAACACGAGAGGGGGAGAGGAAGGGGAGGGAGGAAAAGGGGGAGGTGGGTGAGTCAGTCTCAGCCCCACAACCAGAAAAGGCCCAGATGTAGTATTTTCTCTCAATTCAATTCAATTTGCTTTATTTGCATGACGTAACAATGTACATATTGCCTCAGCTTATTTTGGATATTTATAATATGAGAATCTAAATTGTCAACGGGACAAATAACCAAGAGTCAAAATAACCATACATTGAACAATAACAATAAGCATACTGTAGAGGACATGTGCAGGTTGGTTGGTCAGTCAGACACTGTCCCTCATCTTATGGCAGGCAGCAATGTAGTGCGCTGCCAACCCACAGGTCTACCCTATCCTCCCCCAACAGGACCGGTAGCCTACTCTCATCGGAGAGGTCCTTGAAACCTTGAATATGGGTTTCAGATTTGGGGAGATGACACTCTCTAATTGTTTTATATTTTTCACATTTTGTCAGGAAATGCAGCTCCGTCTCAGCTTCTGTTGTTGTGCAGTGGTTTCACAGCCTTTCCTCTACAGGGAGCCAGGTTTTCCTGTGTCTACCCTTCTCAATGGCAAGGCTGTGCTCACTGAGCCTGTACTTTGTCAAGGTTTTGATCAGTAACCATGGTCAAATAGTTAGCCACGGTGTACAGTCGATTTAGGGCCAAGAAGCACTGCATTTTGCTTTGTTTGTGCTTGTGTTTCCCAATAAGTAATGTAGTTTTGTTTGGACTCTGTGTAATTTGGTTTATTCTGATTGATTGGATGTTCTGGTCCTGAGGCTTCAGTGTGTTAGTAGAACAGGTTTGTGTACTCAGCCGCAGGACCAGCTGGATGAGGGGACTATTTTCTTTGCACAGCTCTCGGCTTTGCAGGGCTTGGTAATGATATGAGAGGGGGTCACTGTATTTTAGATGTTTCCAAAACTTAATTGCTCTTTTTTGAGTTTTTATAATTGGTGGATATTGGCCTAATTCTGCCCTGCATGCATTGTTTGTAGTTTTCCTCTGGACATGTAGGAGAATCTTACAGAACTCTGCATGCAGGGTTTCAATGGGGTGTTTGTCCATTTGATTGTCACGGTTGTTAGGATAGCCGGACCAAGGCGCAGTGTGATTGGAGTTCCACATCTTTATTTTGGTGAAACTTCAACAAACCACGAAACAACCAATGTCCAACCAGTACCGTAGTGCTGCACTCACTCAAAACAATATCCCACAAAGCAGGTGGGAGAAAAAGCTTCCTAAATATGATCCCCAATTAGAGGCAACGATTACCAGTTGCCTCTAATTGGGAACCATACAACCCAGCCACATAGAAAATCAATGACTAGAACACCCCCCTAGTCACGACATTGATGACATTGATGAAATCTTGTTTTGCAAGTGGACCCCACACCTCACTGCCATAAAGTGCAATTGGTTCAATGACATATTCAATTCGTTTTAGCCAAATTGTAAAAGGTATTTCAATTTGAATTTGCGTTTTAATGGCGTAGAATGTCCTGCATGCTTTCTCTCTCAGTTCATTCACTGCCTCATTAAGGTGTCCAGATGAGCTTATTTTTAAACCTAAGTAATTGTAGTGTGTGCAGTACTCTATATATTTTGCACCAATTGAGAACTTTGGTCTAATTCCCTGAGATCTGGATCTTCTCTGGAAAATAATTATTTTAGTATTTTTGGGGTTTACTGCCAGGGCCCAGGTCTGGCAGTACGGCTCTAGTAGGTCCAGGCTCTGCTGTAGGCCATGTGCTGTGGGTGACAGCAGGCATAGGTCATATGTGAAGAGTAGGCATTTAACTTCTGAGTTGTGGAGACTAACACCAGGGGCTGAGGATTTTTCTAGAATAGTAAATATTGAAGAGTGCAGGGCTCAGATTGCAACCCTGATGAAAGCCCCGCCCCTGGTTAAAGAATTCTGTTACTTTCTTGACAATTTTAATGCTGCACGTATTGCCAGTATACATTGATTTAATTGTGACATATGTTTAACCCCCTACACCACTTTCAATAACTTTGTAGAACAGTCCTGTATGCCAAATAGAATCAAATGCTTTTTGGAAATCGATAAAGCAAGCGTATTATCTCTCTCTCTCTCTCTCTCTCTCTCTCTCTCTCTCTCTCTCTCTCTCTCTCGCTCTGTACTGGTCTCTCTTTTAATCAGTAGGATGCTGTCTGGACCAGAGTGTACTGGTCTCTCTTTTAATCAGTAGGATGCTGTCTGGACCAGAGTGTACTGGTCTCTCTTTTAATCAGTAGGATGCTGTCTGGACCAGAGTGTACTGGTCTCTCTTTTAGTCAGTAGGATGCTGTCTGGACTACAGTGTGCTGGTCTCTCCTTTAATCAGTAGGATGCTGTCTGGACTACAGTGTGCTGGTCTCTCCTTTAATCAGTAGGATGCTGTCTGGACTACAGTGTGCTGGTCTCTCCTTTAATCAGTAGGAGGCTGTCTGGACTACAGTGTACTGGTCTCTCCTTTAATCAGTAGGATGCTGTCTGGACTACGGTGTACTGGTCTCTCCTTTAATCAGTAGGATGCTGTCTGGACTACGGTGTACTGGTCTCTCCTTCAATCAGTAGGATGCTGTCTGGACTACAGTGTACTGGTCTCTCCTTTAATCAGTAGGATGCTGTCTGGACTACGGTGTACTGGTCTCTTGATGGTCTTCTTATCCGGTTGGGTGCCCTCAGGCAGGGTGAGAAACTTGGCTAGAAAATAGTGTGACCTATAACATTGGGAGAATCACAAGATAGAAACAGTAGTAAGTCTGTTTTATATTGACAAGGCCGGAGAGAAACCATGACATATATTGCTGACTTGTGCCTCTGCTTTGTCACTGAGCTAAAATATAACATCTTCATCAGCAACAGAAACAACAGTCAACAACATTGTGGGAGAGTGTAGTATGACAGAGACAGGGTTCTGATGATTGTTGGGTTCAAGTTGGTGGTAAAGACCTGTGTGGGTGCCGGACCAGCATGAGGGCAGGTTGTGTGTGTGTATGCGAGTGTTCGTGTGTGTAATGATGATGAAAGGGAGAATGGATTGTGGAGGCGGGTTACTGGGGAACGTAAACAAACCACAATGCTGACTCTGTCTCCATTTTAGCTCCACTGTGTGACTCATTACAACACTCGTCACTGTCCACCCCTCACCTCTCCTCTGTTTTCTCTCCATCTCTACAATCACTACGCCATGGAAGGTCACTATGTGTGTAGTGCACTCTGATACAAGATGGAAGCTGGATATGTGCAGGGATGTCACCTCCATGGTTGCATTTCATTCCATGAAGACGTTCCCTCTCCTCTGTCCTCCTTCACTTACCTTCATGGATCTGAGACAACTGGGTGTAAGAAACAGCTCCGCCTAGTGTCCGTCATAAACTAGGGCAGAGGGGAGGGAACTTTTCCGTAGAATGAAACACAACACACTACACATGACTCTCCCCAACCCCCTCCATTCCCCATTACTGGGTCCCAAATGGCACGCCATTCCCTATATAGTTGACTACTTTTGACTGGAGCCCTAGTTCACTACCATTTGGGACACAAGTCATGTCTCCAGTTTCAGGGCAGTTACACCAGGTTGTCTTGGCTGTGTGTTACGGCATGGGTTACGTTGGGACAGAGTCCGCCAGGGAAGGATTGTCTTGGCTGTGTGTTACGGCATGGGTTACGTTGGGACAGAGTCCGCCAGGGAAGGGTTGTCTTGGCTGTGTGTTACGGCATGGGTTACGTTGGGACAGAGTCCGCCAGGGAAGGGTTGTCTTGGCTGTGTGGCACGGCATGGGTTACGTTGGGACAGAGTCCGCCAGGGAAGGATTGTCTTGGCTGTGTGTTACGGCATGGGTTACGTTGGGACAGAGTCCGCCAGGGAAGGATTGTCTTGGCTGTGTGTTACGGCATGGGTTACGTTGGGACAGAGTCCGCCAGGGAAGGGTTGTCTTGGCTGTGTGTTACGGCATGGGTTACGTTGGGACAGAGTCCGCCAGGGAAGGATTGTCTTGGCTGTGTCCTGACCCATTAAGCTGTAATCAGATCCAGTCCCTCTGGTGCTGGAGTGTGAGAAGGCTCGTACAGCAGAATGAGACACCTCTGACACACACGCACGTACTCAAACACGTAGGCACACACACACACACACACACACACACACACACACACACACACACACACACACACACACACACACACACACACACACACACACACACACACACACACACACCCTTTTCACTCCTGTTCAAAATATGTGGAGGCTTGGAGGTAACTACTTATTTATGCTCTATAATGTGAACCCCCAGGAGAACCCCCTCACACCCCCTCTCACCTCCCATGGATGTCTACCTTTAAAGAGCCAGTAGTCCATTAGGGAGACACAGCAGAGTGATGAGGCAGAGCCAGTAGTCCATTAGAGAGACACAGCAGAGTGGTGAGGCAGAGCCAGTAGTCCATTAGAGAGACACAGCAGAGTGGTGAGGCAGAGCCAGTAGTCCATTAGAGAGACACAGCAGAGTGGTGAGAAAGAGCCAGTAGTCCATTAGAGAGACACAGCAGAGTGGTGAGGCAGAGCCAGTAGTCCATTAGAGAGACACAGCAGAGTGGTGAGGCAGAGCCAGTAGTCCATTAGAGAGACACAGCAGAGTGGTGAGGCAGAGCCAGTAGTCCATTAGAGAGACACAGCAGAGTGGTGAGGCAGAGCCAGTAGTCCATTAGGGAGACACAGCAGAGTGGTGAGGCAGAGCCAGTAGTCCATTAGAGAGACACAGCAGAGTGGTGAGGCAGAGCCAGTAGTCCATTAGAGAGACACAGCAGAGTGGTGAGAAAGAGCCAGTAGTCCATTAGAGAGACACAGCAGAGTGGTGAGGCAGAGCCCGTAGTCCATTAGGGAGACACAGCAAAGTGGTGAGGCAGAGCCAGTAGTCCATTAGAGAGATACAGCAGAGTGGTGAGGTAGAGCCAGTAGTCCATTAGAGAGACACAGCAGACTGGTGAGAAAGAGCCAGTAGTCCATTAGAGAGACACAGCAGAGTGGTGAGGCAGAGCCAGTAGTCCATTAGAGAGATACAGCAGAGTGGTGAGGCAGAGCCAGTAGTCCATTAGAGAGATACAGCAGAGTGGTGAGGCAGAGCCAGTAGTCCATTAGAGAGACACAGCAGAGTGGTGAGAAAGAGCCAGTAGTCCATTAGAGAGACACAGCAGAGTGGTGAGAAAGAGCCAGTAGTCCATTAGAGAGACACAGCAGAGTGGTGAGAAAGAGCCAGTAGGCCATTAGAGAGACACAGCAGACTGGTGAGAAAGAGCCAGTAGTCCATTAGAGAGACACAGCAGAGTGGTGAGAAAGAGCCAGTAGGCCATTAGAGAGACACAGCAGACTGGTGAGAAAGAGCCAGTAGTCCATTAGAGAGACACAGCAGAGTGGTGAGAAAGAGCCAGTAGACCATTAGAGAGACACAGCAGAGTGGTGAGAAAGAGCCAGTAGTCCATTAGAGAGACACAGCAGAGTGGTGAGAAAGAGCCAGTAGTCCATTAGAGAGACACAGCAGAGTGGTGAGGCAGAGCCTAGTAAAGAGCAGGAATGGGAGAAAGAAATATGACAGATGAATGCGTTTATTAAAATAGCGTTGACTCCATGACGTCTTAATTACATGAATCAACTTGGAGAGCTGTAAGGTTGATAGCCGTGACAATGATAATAGGTGTCGATGAAGGGGTGTCACTCATGGTTTCCTGTGAAAGCCACACGTAAGGCTTCGCTGCATCAACAACGAGCAGAGAACGTGACACCTGCACTAAGAAAATATTCACACACAAACGACTTTGGGTGTCTTCGTCGCTTTGATTGTCCTCTGCGGCAATGTTTCCATGTCATTTAATGTTTCTGTCAGCTTGACTAACCCCCTCGCTCCTTCTCTCTCTCGCTCTCTCTTTTTCTGTCTTTTTTCGTATATCTCGCTCCCTCGTCTTATCTCTCTTTCTCCCTTCCTATTTCTCTCCTTAATCCCCCCCCCCTCCCTCCCTCCACCCCTCCTCTCTCTCTATCGCGGTCTCGTTCTCACACTCCCTCTCTTGCTCTCTCTCTTTTGTTCTCTCTCTCTTGCGCTGCCTTACTTTCTATTTGTGTCTCACTGTCTCTCCCTTTCTCTTTCACCCTTTATATCTCTCTGCCTCTCACTCTCTCACTCTCTTTGCCTCTCTCTCTGCCTCTCTCTCTGTCTCTCTCTCTCTCTCTCTCTCTCTGCCTCTCTCTCTCTCTCTCTCTGCATCTCTCTCTCTCTCTCTCTCTCCTCCTGCAGTTTGGGTGTGCTGCTGGCAGAGTGAGTGACAGTCCGGTAAATAGTAGGAGACTGTGCCACGTACAGAGAGGAGGGCGTCAGTGACCCTGGTGTTAAGGGGAGGGCTGAAATGGTGGTGTGTTAAACAGAGCAGTGTGCTGAGTCTGGAGACAACTTCAGTGATACGTCTAATGGGGATAAATGAGAGAAAGAGAAGCATAGGGAAGAGAGAGAAGCAGCAGTGAAGAGCTGAGTGTCTGAGGATATGGTAGAATAACTAGCAGTAGTATCCGTGTGCAGTCGAGTGTCTACAGGGGAGGTATCCGTAAAGACGAGGATGCTAGGGGGCAGCAGGAGCGGTAGGGGTTCAGGACGTAGGAGCCGGGGGACTTGGGGTCTGTTGAGACGAGAGAAAAGGATGTATGAGGAAATATGTCATCCCTGTCCAACTCTCAGCTAATAACTTGTTTTAACTTCTCACTCTGTTCGTAATGTTCACCAATCTGGTTTTAGACCAGGAAATAATACCATTTCATCTGCTTGTTTTAGATTATGTGTTTATAATGCTTAGATCATCCAAATCATTGTGCAGACATATTTATAGATTTCCCCAAGGCCTTCGACACCTTCGCATTCAAAGGTTGACTGAGATCAAGTGGTTTGAGAATGACTTGTCAGACAGGATACAACTTGTGAAGGTTGGTGTTAAGTTCAGTTTCCTGGATATTACGAAAGGTGTACCGCATGGGTCAGAATTGGGACCTGTTATCTTGACAATATAAAACCTGTAATATTCATCTGTATGCAGACGATACTGTTATGAATGCCATTGCCCCAACTGTAGCTCAGACATTGTTAGAGCTGCAATCTGACTTTGTTGTCTTACAGAAAGCCCTGGTTGGTTTAAGACTTGTACTTAACGTGGGCAAGACTAAATACATGTTGTTCTCTAATTCTCACATAAAAAAATCATATAGACTACATATATATTAAGTGAATGGTTCTCCCATCAATTGGGATCCACCTATAAATATCTGGGCAAGGATTTAACGTGAGAAAAAAAGCTCATTAAAAAGATAAGACTTAAAGTGGGCCTCTTTTTTAGAAACTGATCTTGCCTCTCCCTTAACAGCAGGAAACAGAATGTACTGTCAACTTTACTGCCAGTTCTTCACTATGGTGACACCATTTCCCAGAATGCAGCAGCCACTACTCTTTAAATCTTTGGATGCCGTCTACCACAGTAACCTTCGCTTTATCATTAAAGTCCTGTAGATCACTTCATTATTCCTTTTTTTGTTAACAAAACTCTACTACACAAGCTTCCGACTTACCAAACTTCATGGATTAAGTATAAAAACATAGTTACCAAACCCATTCACAGGTTTGATTAACTCTGCGGGTCGCCACCGAATTAGGTAAATCCACTTTCAGTTTTAATAACCCCACATTTTTGCAATAACCTGCAGGACGTCTTGATTCCCTGGTGCCGCTAGGGCAGTTGAATTTGTTAAATAATAATTGCATTTGTTTTGATTAAACGTAGAAATGCATTGTGGTGTTGAAATGGTTGTTTTTGAAATTGTAACCTGTAGTTTTTATAGGAATGTTCTAGTTGAATGTGTTGATTTGTTGTCCTCAGGGCACCATTGAAAATGAGGCTCCCCTGATGTAACTAAATAAATCCAGTTAGTGGGACTACTGCTGTTTCAGTCACCTACTCAGTTCATTTACTGACTCGGATGGTTGTGTTTTACGATGTAGAGAGGACATATCGACCATGACTGTGGAGAGATGGGTAGCTGCATTGGGGTCTGACAGTGGAGGGTGGAGGGGAGATGGGGGTACATTGCTATATTGCCAGACTTGGCATCAGCTCACTCTGCCTAAAGTGCTTTAAATTGCCTGGAACTAACTCTCCATTAAAACGCTCCAAATTAGTGCATGTTAATTAACAATTCTACTGAAGCAGCAAGACGCTGATGGGGGTTTATTTTTAAATAAACAAAAGTGCACAAGTAAATACATATTTAGGGAAGAGAGTGTCAGTGAACAGGAAAGAAATAGAAATGCTTCCAATACTTACTGGTTCATTGGCTCAATGGTTATACCACTCTGGAGCAACCTTCTGCAATGGTTATAGCACTCTGGAGCAACCTTTTGCAATGGTTATAGCACTCTGGAGCAACCTTCTGCAATGGTTACAGCACTCTGGAGCAACCTTCTGCAATGGTTACAGCACTCTGGAGCAACCTTCTGCAATGGTTATAGCACTCTGGAGCAACCTTCTGCAATGGTTACAGCACTCTGGAGCAACCTTCTGCAATGGTTATAGCACTCTGGAGCAACCTTCTGCAAGGAATGCTAAATGCTGCGGCACTACGGCACAACATAGGAAGCAGGGAAACAATAGATCCGCATTCATTTGTGAAAACAATGAACTGTGTGTGTGTGGTGTGTGTGTGTGTGTCTCTTCTCCCTGGCTTTCTCCCACCTCTCTGCCTCCATGTCTCTTGTTCTCCAGGTCTCCATGGGAGGTTGTGGAGGCCATTCCAGATCACTGGTCCAGGCGGCTCCCAGAGTCCTGACTGAAGGCTGGCTGAACGGACTTCATTGACTGTGGGTGTGAGGGTATACAACTCTGAAACCAGTCAGAATACACACACACCAGTGTTCTTTGAGCGCTTGGGGTTAGGGGAGCCAACCATGTTTAGGGAGTTTGCTGAGAAGATTCACAATATGAAAACTGACAGAGAGGAGAGAGAGAGGGATTGAGAGAGAGAACGAAAGACAGGAAATTAGCAGTCTCTCTCTAAATCATGCCTCGTCTATACATAATCTGAAAATGCATATGTTCAATAACTTGCATTAACCACTATCACCAACCATAAACATGATTTACCTACTGTATCATTATCTACATATCAAACACTCCAAGAGAGAGGTGAGAGAGAGAGGAGGGATGGTGAGCGAGAGAGGAGGGATGGTGAGAGAAAGAGGAGGGATGGTGAGAGAGAGAGGAGGGATGGTGAGAGAGAGAGGAGGGATGGTGAGAGAGAGAGGAGGGATGGCGAGAGAGAGAGGAGGGATGGTGAGAGAGAGAGGAGGGATGGTGAGAGAAAGAGGAGGGATGGCGAGAGAGAGGAGGGATGGTGAGAGAGAGAGGAGGGATGGTGAGAGAAAGAGGAGGGATGGTGAGAGAGAGAGGAGGGATGGTGAGAGAGAGAGGAGGGATGGTGAGAGAAAGAGGAGGGATGGCCAGAGGAGAGAGGGACATATGAAGAGGGATGAGGTGGGGTGAGGAGAGTAAGGAGAATTAGTAGTGACTCATGCTCAGCCCAATGGCAGCTTAATGACCTGCGGTCAGTCGACTGTCTCAATTCATCAGACTGCTCTCTTTCTCTTGGCCTCTTTTTCTATCATTCTTTCTCTCCCTCGCTTTGTCTTTCACTCACTCACACACTCACTGTCTCCCTGTCTTCTCCCTCACTTTGTCTTTCACTCACACACTCTCTGTCTCCCTGTCTTCTCCCTCGCTTTGTCTTTCACTCACACACTCACTGTCTCCCTGTCTTCCCACTCGCTTTGTCTTTCACTCACTCACACACTCACTGTCTCCCTGCTTCTCCCTCACTTTGTCTTTCACTCACACACTCTCTGTCTCCCTGTCTTCTCCCTCACTTTGTCTTTCACTCACACACTCTCTGTCTCCCTGTCTTCTCCCTCGCTTTGTCTTTCACTCACACACACTCTGTCTCCCTGTCTTCTCCCTCGCTTTGTCTTTCACTCACACACTCTCTGTCTCCCTGTCTTCTCCCTCGCTTTGTCTTTCACTCACACACTATGTCTCCCTGTCTTCTCCCTCACTTTGTCTTTCACTCACACACTCTGTCTCCCTGTCTTCTCCCTCACTTTGTCTTTCACTCACACACACTCTGTCTCCCTGTCTTCTCCCTCACTTTGTCTTTCACTCACACACTCACTGTCTCCCTGTCTTCTCCCTCATGTTTTCCCACCTCTCCATCTCTTGTTCTCATTCACTTTCTCTCACCCGCTCTCACTATTCTCTCTCTCTCTCGCTTTCCCTCTTTCTCCTATTCAGGTGAGGGAGATATCACCTCCTTCCTTCTCTCGTTCAGACTGACTGGACGGAATTGACTTATTATTTTTTCTTCTCAGCGAGTCAGAGACTGAGTGAAATAATGGGGGCACTTTAGGACCACCCTGCATCAGCATGCCTGTCTGTCTGGATGTACAGCAGTCTATCCAGCCTCGGGGTGGGAGGATGGAAGGGTTTGAGAAAGAGGGGAAGAGGGGAAGAGGAGGGGAAGTCATGCCCTGGTTAACTTTTGGCTCTGGTGAAGTCAGGGCAGGTGGTTATGACTCTTATGACCCAGAGTGTCATGTACTGTATGTCTACCTAAGATCTGGAAGTAAAACTTCAAACACAACAGACAAGCCCAGGCCTGCCCAAGAAACGAATTAACAACTAGCTGAATAGGACAAACAGAACACAAGTTAGGGGCCAGAGTCTGTGTTTAGTAAAGGGACCCTAACTGAATAGGACAAACAGAACACAAGTTAGGGGCCAGAGTCTGTGTTTAGTAAAGGGACCCGGAGCTGCAGCTGCTGCTTCTTTAACTCACCATGGAAGTCAGTTGTCTTTTTGTTTTTGCGTTCATGTGTGTCTGTATGTCTGACTCCTGGAGTCAAGGGGAGTCACGTCTGTGGTGACATTCCGAGAGTTGGTTGGCGTGGGCCTCCAGGGCTATTCTGCTGCAGTCGTGGCCTTTCAGAGAGACAGGCATGCCCCTGCTCGCTCTCTCTCTCTCTCTCTCTCTCTCTCTCTCTCTCTCTCTCTCTCTCTCTCATTCTCTCTCTTGCTCTGCCTTACTTTCTATCTGTGTGTGTCTCTCTCTCTTTCTCTCTCCCTGACCAGTGGGCATTCTCCGTCCATCACCACCCCCACACCACCCCCAGTCTGTCACAGAGGTCTGGGGTCAGTGGACAAGACAGACAGCCAGGTCCCCTGGAGGTGATTGAGGAGGAAGCTGAGCAGCTGGACCTCTGACCTGGCCAGGGTGGCCTGGCATGACCATGGCGAGACTGGGCACCCCTGGAGCCAGGAGCTTGAAGATCTGTAGGCCCTACTGTGCAGACAGGGAGACAGAGGGGGTGGCTGGGGTCAATAGCAGCAGGAGGACAGGGGATGAACCGTACCATGGCAAACAGAGCTTGGGTAACAAATGGCACCCTATTCCCTATGTAGTGTACTACTTTTGACCATAGGACTACTTTTTTATTTAACTAGGCAAGTCAGTTAAGAACTGGCATCTTCATTAAATAGTACCAACAAAATACCAGTCTCAACGTCAACAGTGAAGAGGCGACTCCGGGATGCTGGCCTTCTAGGCAGAGTTCCTCGGTCAAGTGTCTGTGTTCTTTTGTCCATCTTAACTTTTCTTTTTATTGGCCAGTCTGAGATATGGCTTTTTCTTTGCAACTCTGCCTAGAAGGCCAGCATCCTGGAGTCACCTCTTCACTGTTGACGTTGAGACTGGTGTTTTGCGGATACTATTTAATGAAGCTGACAGTTGTGGACTTGTGAGGTGTCTGTTTCTCAAACTAGATACTCTAATGTACCTGTCCTTTTGCTCAGTTGTGCACCGGGGCCTCCCACTCCTCTTTCTATTCTGGTTAGAGCCAGTTTGCGCTGTTCTATAAAGGTACACAGCGTTGTACGAGATCTTCAGTTTCTTGGCAAGAATAGACTGACGAGTTTCAGAAGAAAGTTATTTGTTTCTGGTCATTTTGAGCCTGTAATCGAACCCACAAATGCTGATGCTCCAGACACTCAACTAGTCTAATGAAGGCCAGTTTTATTGCTTCTTTAATTAGGACAACAGTTTTCAGCTGTGCTAACATAATTACTAAAGGGTTTTCTAATGATCAATTAGCATTTTAAAATGATAAACTTGGATTAGCTAATACAACGTGCCATTGGATCACAGGAGTGATGGTTGTTGATAATGGGCCTCTCTACACCTATGTAGATATTCCATTTAAAAATCAGCCATTTCCAGCTATAATAGTCATTTACAACATTAACAATGTCTACACTGTATTTCTGATCAATTTGATGTTATTTTAATGGACAAATGTGAACTTTTCTTTAAAAAACAAGGACATTTCTAAGTGACCCCAAACTTTTGAACGTCAGTGTATATTGAGGCAGAATATCTCTGTTCAACTGAATAAAAGTGCAAGAAGTGAACCAAAAAGTAGTACACCCACAAGCATTTACCAGGTGCAGAAACAGAAATATACACTTTATTCAACTTTATGATATTTTCTGAATTATTGAACCAACATTTTGACACGCTTTGTCTTCGTCAGAGTAGAAAGGTGTATCATATAGAACATTTCCTCAACATCTGGCAAGCAGTTTGTTCAAGGATAAAAGTCAAGACTAGTTTAGGAATAGTCCCCTCCTTAGCGACAAGCTTTCCAGTCAGCTTTTTGTCTGAGCTCCTTGTCAGAGAAGTATGACTCAGTTGGCTGGATGCCCATTTGACATGCATGACGATGAAAACTAAACGTTGACTCTCTCTCTCTCTCTCTCGGGACATGGACTCTACAAGGTGTCAAAAGCGTTCCACAGGGATGCTGGCCCACGTTTACTGAATTTGTTTAAGAAGCAGAAATAATGCGGTGCGACTCAAGTTTCTCCAGCAGCTGGAAGACATGTTCCTTTCTGGTCAGTATCAGTGGAGGAAAGAGAGAGCGGAGGGACATTGAGAGACTGCGCTCTCCCTCCGCTGAGACTGACCAAAAAGGTCCGCTGATGGAGAAACTCGAGTCCCATTATTAGATGCAGGCACCACCAGCCCAGAAAAATACAAATATAAAGCAATTATTTAAAAGTGTTCTCACTCAGCTGTGCCTCACAAGTAATACAACTATGGATCTATTACCGGTGTGATCATACCAAAACATACCAAAAATAGTCCGAAACAACAATGCATTGCAATGCAGGGCAATTCAAGCAAAGCCAATATGCGGTGATAAAATATTGGGCCTTTAGCCTACTGCACAAACCTCATTGCTACAATACTGTTTTAATAGATTCATGTTGCATAGGCTTACATTTCCTAAGTCATGTAAAAACAAAATACCTGAGAGATAGATCGGCTTGCATTTTCACTAAAAATGTGGATCTTGATGACCAGTAATCTACACTAATTAAAGTTGATTTAACTGGTGACATCAATAAGGGATCATATGTAACGAATCTCTTCTTCGTCTGACGACGAGTATGAAATATCGGACCAATGTGCAGCGTGGTAAGTGTCCATGTTCATTTATTAACTGAACACACAAAACAAAATAACGAGTGAATGGAAGAAATGAAAACAGTTCTGCAAGGTGACATACACTAAACAGAAAACAACCACCCACAAACAAGAGTGGGAAAACAGGCTACCTAAGTATGGTTCTCAATCAGAGACAACGATTGACAGCTGCCTCTGATTGGGAACCATACCGGGACAAATGCATAGAAATACCAAACATAGAACAAAAACATTGAATGCCCACCCCAACTCACGCCCTGACCAACCTAAAATAGAAACATACAAAAGGAACTAAGGTCAGGAAGTGACAGTACTCCCCCCCCACCCCAAAGGTGCGGACTCCGGCCGCAAAACCGAACCCCATAGGGGAGGGTCTGGGTGGGCATCTGTCCGCGGTGGCGGCTCTGGCGCAGGACGTGGACCCCACTCCACCATAGTCTTGGCCCACTTAAGTGGCGCCTTTGGAGCGGCGACCCTCGCCGCCGACCTACAACTGGGGACCCTTACAGCGGGCCCGAATAGACAGGAGATTCCGGCAGCGCCGGACAGGTGGGAGAATCCGGCAGCGCTGGAGTGAAGGTCGATTCCAGCAGCGCCGGAGTGAAGGGCGATTGGACAGGAGGGAGACTCTGGCAGCGCTGGAGGGAGGAGACGGAGAGACCGCCTGGTGCGTGGGGCTTCCACAGGAGGCCTGGTGCGTGGAGGAGGCACCGGGTGGACCATGGAGGCGCACTGGAGGTCTCGAGCACCGAGCCTGCACAACCTGTCCTGGCTGGATAGTCCCCATAGCCCGGCAAGTGCGGCGGGGGGGAACAGACCGCACTGGGCTGTGCTGGCGAACCGGGGACACCGTGAGTAGGGCTGGTGCCATATACCCCGGGCCGAGGAGACGCACTGGAGACCAGATGCGCTGAGCCGGCATCATTTCTCCTGGCTCGATGCCTACTCTAGCCCGGCCGATACGAGGCGCTGCGATGTAGGGCACCGAGCTATGCCTGCGCACTGGGGACACCGTGCTCCTCCCTAAGCTAGTCTACTGGCTAAAATAAAGTGAGTGGTCCACCCAGTTCTAACTAGGGTACTTAGACAATGTTTTCCTACGAGTTATGTATGCCCATGGGCAACTTGGCAAAAACAAAACAGAGATGTATCGAGCGAGAGAGAGAGAGAGAGAGAGAGAGAGAGAGAGAGAGAGAGAGAGAGAGAGAGGTTGAAAAACGAGTTTTAATGACTCCAACCTAAGTGTATGTAAACTTATGACTTCAACTGTATACATTACCTTGCCAGTAAAAAGTTTGGACACATCTACAAATTCAAGGGTTTTTCTTAATTTTTACTATTTTCTACATTGTAGAATAATAGCGAAGACATCAAAACTATGAAATAACACATATGGAATCATGGGGTTCCCAGAAAAGTGTTAAATATTTGACCAACCAATGTATGCCTGTGTTCCCAGTCATGTTAAATCAATATCTTCGGGCCTAATTTATTTATTTCAATTGACTGATTTCCTTATATGAACTGTATTGCATGTTGTGTTTATATCTTTGTTCAGTGTGTGTGTGTGTGTGTGTGTGTGTGTGTGTGTGTGTGTGTGTGTGTGTGTGTGTGTGTGTGTGTGTGTGCGCGCGTGTGTGTGTGTGTGTGTGTGTGGATGTGTGTGTGTGTGTGTGTGTGTGTGTGTGTGTGTGTGTGTGTGTGTGTGTGTGTGTGTGTGTGTGTGTGTGTGTGTGTGTGTGTGTGTGTGTGTGTGTGTGTGTATGCACGCATGTAGATGTGTATGTATGTGTGAGAGACAGAGAGAAGGGAGAGAGAGATAAATGAACAAATGTAATTACAGTGTGGAGGCTCACAGCTGCTCCCCAGTGTCTCCATACCACCTCTGTCTCTTTTAATCACTTTGATTGGAAGTTCAGGGAGCCTCTTTTCACTGTGGGGAGATAGGTGGATAAGATGAACACACACCCACATAGACACACTGGTACACACACACGCACACACGAACACACACACTGATTGATGAGTGGATTGTATTTCTTCTGGGGCCAGACATCTCTTATTCATTTCAGCACATTACCGCATCCTGGCTGAGATATATTGGGAGTGAAAAAAGTTACTCTGTGCTGGATCTTTCATCGATGCACTGGCATGCCTATTATGACTTGTCACGCCAGTGAGTGACATGGTCTAGTTACAAATCTGTGTGTTAATCTATATGGAAACTGAATCAGGAAAACAGTGACAATCTAAACGATTGTGAAAGCCATACATTGTAATGGACATTAAACATGATACATTAGTGAATTCTCCCAAAACAGAGGAAAGGTGTAATGACAAACTATGGCTTGCTTGCTTTATTCTGGAAGGCTTCTGTGATCTGTCTCAGCGGCACCGCTCCAGTTTGGTAATAAATCGAGGGGGAATGGAGAGGGGAGAAGCTTATTCCCTGACACTTTGGCTGTCCTGTCTGCCCTTGTCAGAGTCTGACGCCTCTCTCCCCCCCCCTCTCCCCTCGTTTCCCCCAACCGTTGCCAAGGTTGGGCAAACAAACAGCCTGTCAGCCAGTCAGGACTTTGGGGTCTGGCCAAGATCTTTCCAGGTGTACCAAGCAGATCGCATGGTGCCACCTGCAACTCCCATGACCATAGTACCCCACCTCTCCTCCCACCTCTCCGAACAATGTTTTTTTTGAAGAATGCCCGCAAAGCCACACCACAGCACACCACACCACAACACACAACACACCACAACACACCACAACACAACACACCACACCACAACACAACACTAAACAATACATTCATTATAACGGTGACAAACGATGCCCACAAACTGTTAGGGTTTACATAAAGCTGTCCTAACAGCAGTCCCAACTACCACCGTTAAACCTGGCTATCAGCGGAGCCTTGTATGGCAGCGAAACAGTTCATTCAGCTGCATTTACCACATTCAAAAAAAGCTAAACTGATATGGCTGACTTGCTTAAACAAATGTGGTTTCTATTGACAATTGAGAGGTACAAACTATAGGATAAGGGGATGACAAGCGGATAAGAGGCAATCCGTAATTTCGATTAAGACATTAATGAGCTTGGAGGGACGTAGTCAACATAACTATTTGTTCAGCACTTTTTAAATGTACAGAGACAGAATTCAGAACATGGCCGTTCTTATAGTATTCTCGCTGCACGCCAAGTCAGAACCGTAGGATAAATAAAGGGGACATATAAGCAAACAACGAAAGTTCTTACAATATTTGATTACATTTCTCTAAAATAGGCTACAGGCTACATGTGAACCACCAAGTCAGAACAGTAGGCTAAGTTATGAGGGGAAAGGACCAAATTATTAGGGCGAGGCACATGGGCTACTAACAGCTTACATACACATATTATTACTTTCTTAGCTACAGTATACATATCTCCCTGGCATATTACATCACTTATGCAGCAGCATGCAAGACATTTGTGGACTCACCTTGTTGTGCTGTGCTCACTTGAACAGGAAGGTGGCGCGACAGTCATTCGTGGGCAAATATTTTCATCAAAGTCTGGCATTCAATGGATTTATGGTGCTTTCAAGACAACTGGGAACTCTGTTAACAACAGGTACAATCATGATGGCGTCGGTGATCTTCAGGTCGGAGCTCTAGAAAGAGGCCAGAGTTCCCGACTGCAATTCTGAATTGGATGACCATTCAAAATGTATTCTCCAAGTCAGAGCTCGTTTTTTTTCTGAGTTCCCAGTTGTCTTGAACTCACTGAAGTCAGATTTCCCAGTTC
This sequence comes from Oncorhynchus nerka, assembly GCF_034236695.1. Lineage (NCBI taxonomy): Eukaryota > Metazoa > Chordata > Actinopteri > Salmoniformes > Salmonidae > Oncorhynchus > Oncorhynchus nerka. Next base: position 33,004,330 of record NC_088421.1, read on the forward strand.
TGAGTTTCCAGTTGTTGTGGGCGCGGCAGACTTGAAACCACAAACCAACTCCACTGAATAGCAGGCTAGTGATTGCTTTGCAATGCTTGCAGTTAGCCACTAAGTCCTTCCAAACCACTCATTGTTGAATGTGTGATTTCCAACTTGTTGTGTAATGTTTATGTCCAATGGCTGATGTGTACCGATACGTTTTATCTATAATTTCCCTTCAGAATTTATCTTCATATGACAAGGATTAAAAAGCATTTGCCAGTAGATTGTCGACTTGATTCATGATGATGACTGCTAGCTAAGATTTTGAAAGTATGACATTGACATTATCAGTCCAATCAAAGCTACCGTATATCTAATGTGATTTGACGCCATTTCATCTGTGGCCAATGACCTTGAGCCTTCTGGGATGGGCACTTCTAATGTAACTCAATGGCAGCACCCAAAGGATTGAATTTTCAAGCTCTACGCTTAGATTTGGCAGTGACGTAGTCTCCATGAGTGACAGAACACTGAGCCAATCACAGCGCGACAAGAGAACATTACCTTATTTACGGCGCAACTAAAGAACATTACCAACCTCTACGCTCCGTATTTTCCGCAGGCTAGCCCACCACCCCAGAAAGCACCCCCCGCTCCACCCCACCTGCTCTGAATGACGGGTCGCCACTGCTCTCCTCTCCCTCTTACCCCAATCTCTCTCTCCACTTCTCCCCACCCTCCCCCTCTCTTCACCTTTATGTTGGGGTAAGGTTGACCTGGCCTGGAGGTACTGACAATGACAGACCAGAAGCTGTGTAGTCCTGGGGGAGAGAGAGAGAGAGAAGAAGCTGTGTAGCCCTGGGGGAGAGAGAAAGAGAGAGAGAAGCTGTGTAGTCCTGGGGGAGAGAGAGAGAAGAAGAAGCTGTGTAGTCCTGGGGGAGAGAGAGAGAGAGAGCTGTGTAGTCCTGGGGGAGAGAGAGAGAGAAGAAGCTGTGTAGTCCTGGGGGAGAGAGAGAGAGAGAAGAAGCTGTGTAGCCCTGGGGGAGAGAGAGAGAGAAGAAGCTGTGTAGCCCTGTGAGAGGGAGAGAGAGAGAAGAAGCTGTGTAGCCCTGGGGGGAGAGAGAGAGAGAAGAAGCTGTGTAGCCCTGGGGGAGATAGAGAGAGAGAAGAAGCTGTGTAGCCCTGGGGGAGAGAGAGAGAGAAGAAGCTGTGTAGCCCTGGGGGAGGGAGAGAGAGAAGAAGCTGTGTAGCCCTGGGGGAGGGAGAGAGAGAGAGAAGAAGCTGTGTGGCCCTGGGGGAGGGAGAAAGAGAGAAGAAGCTGTGTAGCCCTGGGAGAGGGAGAGAGAGAGAAGAAGCTGTGTAGCCCTGGTGGAGGGAGAGAGAGAAGAAGAAGCTGTGTAGCCCTGGGGGGGAGAGAGAGAGAGATGAACAGATTTATTGGAACCTCGTCTCCAGTCTCACACTCTCTATGGACAGCCACCCATGGGGTGGGACCTTCAGGTTGGCCTGATGTTAATGCATCTGGAGCTTTTTACACCTGCTCTCTTTCTCTCTTTCTCTTTCTCTTTCTCTTTCTCTTTCTCTTTCTGTCTGGCCATCTCTCTCTTCCTCTCTATTACTGTGGCTTGCTTTCTCTCGTTCGCACTCTTCCTTTGCCTTCATCTGCCCTTCTCTGACACTCATCTTTCTCTCATTTCTCTCTCTCTCACACCCATCTTTCTCCCTGTATTCCCTGTTTGACTCTGTCTCCACAACAGAACCTGGCTGTATCCTAGCAACAGCCCCGGGACACCTGGGTAGTGTGACCGGAATGTGACCTCTGTGTATATTGGCAGTGGTCAAGAGCAAAGGGTTAAAGCCCTGTGTGTGTGTGTGTGTGTGTGTGTGTGTGTGTGTGTGTGTGTGTGTGTGTGTGTGTGTGTGTGTGTGTGTTAGCATGTATGCACCGGTGCATGTATATGTCTGAATTCTTTTTTTTGTAAACGATTGAACCACTGGGTGATGTATTTCGACCACTGTTCATAGGATCCATAGACCACAAGGACATAGTGAGATAATCATGCTGACTGACTTGCAGGCAGAGGTAAGTAAGACTGTGATTACTTCATCATCATTATCATTTTTCTGCAGAAGTAGGCTAGGGCACAGTTCAACAATTACAGATTATTTACAATCTGCATCATTTTGCTTTGAATTACAACTGTAAAAAGTACGGCATCCTATGATTTCAAGTTATTTTTTTCCAAAGTAAAAACTGTAGGTGTTCAAATCTAAATGAACTATTTTCATAAACACATTTGTAAAATATGTTATGAGAAAGCTTTTTGTAAAACATGTCAAAACTAAACAGAAGACTTGTTACAATGATGCATATCAAGTGACAAATCTCTTTTAAATAGCATGAATCATATAATTACAAAATAAATATCACATACAATGACTCGACCAAAAATAAGGAACAACACAGGAAGCTGAAAGAGGGGACTACCAGAACTTACACAGGAAGGTAAAAGAGGGGACTACCAGAACTTACACAGGAAGCTAAAAGAGGGGACAACCAGAACTTACACAGGAATGGAAAAGAGGGGACAACCAGAACTTACACAGGAAGGGAAAAGAGGGGACAACCAGAACTTACACAGGAAGAGAAAAGAGGGGACAACCAGAACTTACACAGGAATGAAAAAGAGGGGACAACCAGAACTTACACAGGAAGGTAAAAGAGGGGACTACCAGAACTTACACAGGAAGGGAAAAGAGGGGACAACCAGAACTTACACAGGAAGGGAAAAGAGGGGACTACCAGAACTTACACAGGAAGCTAAAAGAGGGGACAACCAGAACTTACACAGGAAGAGAAAAGAGGGGACAACCAGAACTTACACAGGAAGGTAAAAGAGGGGACTACCAGAACTTACACAGGAAGCTAAAAGAGGGGACAACCAGAACTTACACAGGAAGAGAAAAGAGGGAATAACCAGAACTTACACAGGAAGGGAAAAGAGGGGACAACCAGAACTTAAACAGGAAGGTAAAAGAGGGGACAACCAGAACTTACACAGGAAGGGAAAAGAGGGGACAACCAGAACTTACACAGGAAGGTAAAAGAGGGGACAACCAGAACTTACACTGGAAGAAAAAGAGGGGACAACCAGAACTTACACAGGAAGGGAAAATAACAAGGCCTATTTTAGAACAAAATGACATGTTCAATAGAACAATAGCAGTCATCTTCTAACCGGATCACAAGCTGCCTTTTGCAATCTCAGTGTTTCGGAATTTGTAAACGTAAAAGGTCGTCCTTACTTAATAACATGATTAAAATGCATGGCGTCACCAAAGCTATTTTATCCCATGAAGGTTATCAGAAACAGAACATTTGAAAAGGAATGAAGAGCAAGCTACACATGGCCTTGATTATCAAAGAGGGAGGGATCTGTGATCTATCTTTATTCCTAGTAAGAACCTTTAACGTCAACATCCGAATCGTACAACTCAAATACAGCCAAGTATATAAACAACATCTCTGTTTAATTCAAGATCTGTATAGGTAGATTACCACCGTTCAAAATTCAAACGAGTAAAAATAAAACTATGAAGGTTCTTCAAAGGGAAAATCACACAGGCAACGTTGACCTTTCAAAGCATATGGCGTTCCTTTAAATTGTGAGGAACAGCCGGTGGAACAGAAGAGTACGCTCCTCGACTCCTTCGTCAAACGAGAAGAAAGAGAGGAGGATGAAGTGAAGGGAATGAATATTCATGGGGATATTCATGACAGAGTGTTTGCTTGATTTCCATGGGGACACAGGCAGGTCAGAGATTTTACCTGGTAGGTGTTTGAGCATTCCGTATGATATCACTCCGTCTCCTTGGAGACCCAGAGACACCCCAAGTCTCACTGTGATGTCAAATGTCAATGCACGCTTAACCTCTGACCTGGTGAGGGCTGCTGGGATGCGACCGATGAGCCAATCAGATCACAGTCCCACCTGGCCCAGGTAGGGGGAAGAGTGGAGGGCAGGGCAGGTGAGGTTTAGCTCTGTGTGTTTTAACCTCAACCCTGATCTACGCTGTGTGGTGCAGTGACCTGTCTTGACCTACAGACCTTGGAGGGGCACCAATTGCTCTTTCATTAACCCTCTTTGCAACCACATTATAATGCTGAGCACACTTACATTATCCAATACAACAGCATCTATACTTTATTTCATTTCACAGTACTTTCAGCATTTTACTGTACTTTATTTCATTTCACTGTACTTTATTTCATTTTACTGTACTTTATTTAATTTCACTGTACTTTATTTAATTTCACTGTACTTTATTTCATTTTACTGTACTTTATTTCATTTTACTGTACTTTATTTCATTTCACAGTACTTTCAGCATTTTACTGTACTTTATTTCATTTCACAGTACTTTCAGCATTTTACTGTACTTTATTTCATTTCACTGTACTTTATTTAATTTCGCTGTTCTTTATTTAATTTCATTGTACTTTATTTAATTTCACTGTACTTTATTTCATTTTACTGTACTTTATTTCATTTCACTGTACTTTATTTCATTTCAGTGTACTTTATTTCATTTTACTGTACTTTATTTCATTTCACTGTACTTTATTTCATTTTACTGTACTTTATTTCATTTCACTGTACTTTATTTCATTTCACAGTACTTTCAGCATTTCACTGTACTTTATTTCATTTTACTGTACTTTATTTCATTTCACTGTACTTTATTTCATTTCACTGTACTTTATTTCATTTCACAGTACTTTCAGCATTTCACTGTACTTTATTTCATTTTACTGTACTTTATTTCATTTCACTGTACTTTATTTCATTTCACAGTACTTTCAGCATTTCACTGTACTTTATTTAATTTTACTGTACTTTATTTCATTTCACTGTACTTTATTTCATTTCACTGTACTTTATTTCATTTCACAGTACATTCAGCATTTCACTGTACTTTATTTAATTTCACTGTACTTTATTTAATTTTACTGTACTTTATTTAATTTCACTGTACTTTATTTCATTTTACTGTACTTTATTTCATTTCACAGTACTTTCAGCATTTCACTGTACTTTATTTCATTTCACTGTACTTTATTTCATTTCGCAGTACTTTCAGCATTTCACTGTACTTTATTTAATTTTACTGTACTTTATTTCATTTCACTGTACTTTATTTAATTTTACTGTACTTTATTTAATTTCACTGTACTTTATTTCATTTTACTGTACTTTATTTCATTTCACAGTACTTTCAGCATTTCACTGTACTTTATTTCATTTCACTGTACTTTATTTCATTTCGCATACTTTCAGCATTTCACTGTACTTTATTTAATTTTACTGTACTTTATTTCATTTCACTGTACTTTATTTAATTTTACTGTACTTTATTTAATTTCACTGTACTTTATTTCATTTTACTGTACTTTATTTCATTTCACTGTACTTTATTTCATTTCACAGTACTTTCAGCATTTCACTGTACTTTATTTCATTTTACTGTACTTTATTTCATTTCACAGTACTTTCAGCATTTCACTGTATTTTATTTCATTTCACTGTACTTTATTTCATTTCACAGTACTTTCAGCATTTCACTGTACTTTATTTCATTTCACTGTACTTTATTTCATTTCACTGTACTTTCAGCATTTCACTGTACTTTATTTCATTTCACTGTACTTTATTTCATTTCACTGTACTTGCGCATTTGACGATAAAGCTTGAACTGGAACTCATGCGGTCAAAATAATGAACTGTTTACCAACAACACTCCTTGCTGGAACATGAGTTTTCACAAATCTTTTTAATTGCTGTCATAAAGCACAGAGGCTTTGAGCTTCAGCTCTGTGTGATCATAAGGGAGACTGCAGCACGCAGAGAAAGAGAATACAGAAATGAGGGGGAGAGAGAGAGAGAGAGAGAGAGAGAGAGAGAGAGAGTGGGTGATAGATAGAGGAGTGAGAAAGAGAGGGAAAGACAGATAGACCGACAGAAAGATGGACAGACAGACAGACAAACAGAATGGGAGAGATAAGAGATAAGAGATAAAGAGAGAAAATGAGAACAAGACAGAGATAGTGAAAGAGAGAGAGGAGGAAATAAAAAGTAAGGAGGGATCAGAGTCAGAGCTTCAGGAGACCAGGACCCTCAGGCTCAGACAGCCTCCCGTCTGAAATGCCAGGCTCAGACACCCTAACATAATAATGATAATACATTTCATTTAGCAGACGTTTTTTATCCAAAGCGACTTACATGCATGTTAAGTCTTTGTTTGTTACATTTTCTCCCTCTTTTCGCTCCCTCGCTCATTCCAGCCAGCCCTGTTCTATTCCCTTTCTCCCTGTTTCTCACCCTCGCTCATTCCAGCCAGCCCTGTTCTATTCCCTTTCTCCCTGTTTCTCACCCTAACCTTTTAAATTTAGCTTTTTGGCCATCAAGGAAAACGCTATGTCTGGCGCAAACCCAAAACCTCTCATCCCCCCGAGAACACCATCCCCACAGTGAAGCATGGTGGTGGCAGCATCATGCTGGCTTCCGGGTTGGATGCGCGCTGTGTTAAGAAGCAGTGCGGCTTGGTTGGGTTGTGTATCAGAGGACACATGACTTTCAACCTTTGTTTCTTGTAGCGATTAGTTGTAGCGATGAGATAGTAGCTACTAAACAATTGGATACTACGAAATTGGTGAGAAAAAGGGCTAAAAACGTTTCGGGTAGCCTTCCACAAGCTTCCCGCAATAAATTGGCGGGATTTTGGCCCATTTCTCCTGACAGAGCTGGTGTAACTGAGTCAGGTTCGTAGGCCTCCTTGCTCGCAATCGCTCTTTCAATTCTGCCCACAAAATGTATATAGGATTGAGGTCAGGGCTTTGTGATGGTGGCCACTCCAATACCTTGACTTTGTCGTCCTTAAGTCATTTTGCCACAATTTTGGAAGTATGCTTGGGGTCGTTGTCCATTTGGAAGACCCATTTGCGACCAAGCTTTAACTTCCTGACTTCAATATTTCCACATAATGTTCCTCCTGATGACGCCATCTATTTTGTGAAGTGCACCAGTCCATCCTGCAGCAAAGCACCCCCACAACATGATGCTGCCACCTCCATGCTTCACGGTTGGGATGATGTTCTTCCCCTTTTTCTTCCAAACATAACGATGGTCATTATGGCCAAACAGTTCTATTTTTGTTTTGTCAGGCCAGAGGACATTTCTCCAAAAAGTACAATCTTTGTCCCCATGTGCAGTTGCAAACCGCAGTCTGGCTTTTTTTATGGCGGTTTGGATCAGTGGCTTCTTCCTTGCTGAGCGGCCTTTCAGGTTATGTCGATATAGGACTTGTTTTCCTGTGGATATAGATACTTTTGTACCCGTTTCCTCCAGTATCTTCACAAGGTCCTTTGTTGTTGATCTGTGATTGATTTGCACTTTTTGCACCAAAGTACTTTCATCTCTAGGAGACAGAATGCGTCTCCTTCCTGAGCGGTATGATGGCTGTGTGGTCCCATGGTGTTTAAACTTGCATACCATTGTTTGTACAGATAAACGTTGTACCTTCAAGCATTTGGAAATTGCTCCCAAGGATGAACCAGACTTGTGGAGGTCTACAATTGTTTTTCTGAGGTCTTGGCTGATTTCTTTTGATTTCCCCATGATGTCAAGCAAAGGGGCAGTGTGTTTGAAGGTAGGCCTTGAAATACATTCACAGATAGACCTCCAATTGACTCAAATTATGTCAATTAGCCTATCAGAAGCTTCTTAAGCCATGACATCATTTTTTGAATTTTCCAAGCTGTTTAAAGGCACAGTCAACTTAGTCTATGTAAACTTCTGACCCACTGGAATTGTGTTACAGTGAATTATAAGTTAAATAATCTGTATGTAAACAATTGTTGGAAAATTACTTGTGCATGCACAAAGTAGATGTCCTAACCGACTTGCCAAAACTATAGTTTGTTAACAAGAAATTTGTGGAGTGGTTGAAAAACTAATTTAATGACCCCAACCTAAGTGTATGTAAACTTACGACTTCAACTGTAGGTATAACTAGTTAGTTAATAGGGAGGATCATTTTTGTCACGATTATAAAGCCATCAAAATGTTAACAAAAACAGCATATTATTGACCAAAACATTTAGCTGTGTTAACCCAGTCGCTAGCTTATCCAGGGTCAGTGATAATGTACAGCAAACATGTACTGTATATCTATGGGAACAACTGAAACCATTTTGTAACCAACATTGCTGAAATAAAATGTACCTCATAATGTTACCTGTAATGCTCATCTCTTGTAGCCTAATTGACATCTCCTTATCACTGTACCTATATTACAAGGGTTGAATCAGGATCTGAAAGGCATGTACAACATCTGGTAGGCCTATATGGTTTGCCTCATATACATTGTCTATAGATATCATTTTACATTGAGAACATATAGCACAAAAAAAATGTAAACAATGTGTGAGTTTAGCTATTCTCTACTTCAGATGACAGATGCCCATAAGGCCAGTAATGCCATCATACTGTAGGCCTATGGGTACGTTGGTGATGCATGCCATGTGATAAGCTATGGATTCACAGAGCTGATATACTGAGAGAGACCATCATATAAAACACCATGGTGATGCATGTGATAAGCTATGGATTCACAGAGCTGATATACTGAGAGAGACCATCATATAAAACACCATGGTGATGCCATGTGATAAGCTATGGATTCACAGAGCTGATATACTGAGAGAGACCATCATATAAAACACCATGGTGATGCCATGTGATAAGCTATGGATTCACAGAGCTGATATACTGAGAGAGACCATCATATAAAACACCATGGTGATGCATGTGATAAGCTATGGATTCACAGAGCTGATATACTGAGAGAGACCATCATATAAAACACCATGGTGATGCATGTGATAAGCTATGGATTCACAGAGCTGATATACTGAGAGAGACCATCATATAAAACACCATGGTGATGCCATGTGATAAGCTATGGATTCACAGAGCTGATATACTGAGAGAGACCATCATATAAAACACCATGGTGATGCATGTGATAAGCTATGGATTCACAGAGCTGATATACTGAGAGAGACCATCATATAAAACACCATGGTGATGCCATGTGATAAGCTATGGATTCACAGAGCTGATATACTGAGAGAGACCATCATATAAAACACCATGGTGATGCCATGTGATAAGCTATGGATTCACAGAGCTGATATACTTAGAGAGACCATCATATAAAACACATTGGTGATGCCATGTGATAAGCTATGGATTCACAGAGCTGATATACTGAGAGAGACAATCATATAAAACACCATGGTGATGCATGTGATAAGCTATGGATTCACAGAGCTGATATACTGAGAGAGACCATCATATAAAACACCATGGTGATGCCATGTGATAAGCTATGGATTCACTTAGCTGATATACTGAGAGAGACCATCATATAAAACACCATGGTGATGCCATGTGATAAGCTATGGATTCACAGAGCTGATATACTGAGAGAGACCATCATATAAAACACCATGGTGATGCCATGTGATAAGCTATGGATTCACAGAGCTGATATACTGAGAGAGACCATCATATAAAACACCATGGTGATGCCATGTGATAAGCTATGGATTCACTTAGCTGATATACTGAGAGAGACCATCATATAAAACACCATGGTGATGCCATGTGATAAGCTATGGATTCACTTAGCTGATATACTGAGAGAGACCATCATATAAAACACCATGGTGATGCCATGTGATAAGCTATGGATTCACAGAGCTGATATACTGAGAGAGACCATCATATAAAACACCATGGTGATGCATGTGATAAGCTATGGATTCACAGAGCTGATATACTGAGAGAGACCATCATATAAAACACCATGGTGATGCATGTGATAAGCTATGGATTCACAGAGCTGATATACTGAGAGAGACCATCATATAAAACACCATGGTGATGCCATGTGATAAGCTATGGATTCACAGAGCTGATATACTGAGAGAGACCATCATATAAAACACCATGGTGATGCATGTGATAAGCTATGGATTCACAGAGCTGATATACTGAGAGAGACCATCATATAAAACACCATGGTGATGCCATGTGATAAGCTATGGATTCACAGAGCTGATATACTGAGAGAGACAATCAGATAAAACACCATGGTGATGCCATGTGATAAGCTATGGATTCACAGAGCTGATATACTGAGAGAGACCATCATATAAAACACCATGGTGATGCATGTGATAAGCTATGGATTCACAGAGCTGATATACTGAGAGAGACCATCATATAAAACACCATGGTGATGCCATGTGATAAGCTATGGATTCACAGAGCTGATATACTGAGAGAGACCATCATATAAAACACCATGGTGATGCATGTGATAAGCTATGGATTCACAGAGCTGATATACTGAGAGAGACAATCAGATAAAACACCATGGTGATGCCATGTGATAAGCTATGGATTCACAGAGCTGATATACTGAGAGAGACCATCATATAAAACACCATGGTGATGCCATGTGATAAGCTATGGATTCACAGAGCTGATATACTGAGAGAGACCATCATATAAAACACCATGGTGATGCCATGTGATAAGCTATGGATTCACAGAGCTGATATACTGAGAGAGACCATCATATAAAACACCATGGTGATGCCATGTGATAAGCTATGGATTCACAGAGCTGATATACTGAGAGAGACCATCATATAAAACACCATGGTGATGCATGTGATAAGCTATGGATTCACAGAGCTGATATACTGAGAGAGACCATCATATAAAACACCATGGTGATGCCATGTGATAAGCTATGGATTCACAGAGCTGATATACTGAGAGAGACCATCATATAAAACACCATGGTGATGCCATGTGATAAGCTATGGATTCACAGAGCTGATATACTGAGAGAGACCATCATATAAAACACCATGGTGATGCATGTGATAAGCTATGGATTCACAGAGCTGATATACTGAGAGAGACCATCATATAAAACACCATGGTGATGCATGTGATAAGCTATGGATTCACAGAGCTGATATACTGAGAGAGACCATCATATAAAACACCATGGTGATGCATGTGATAAGCTATGGATTCACAGAGCTGATATACTGAGAGAGACAATCAAATAAAACTGGACAAAAATAAAATGTTAATTTGAGAAAACAACACAGAGACACAGGCACATTACAGACAGAACCCCTTCCTTTCTTTATTGCAGGTTTGTGATATGTGATTAATCAACATTGGCACTAGTTCCTTTTGAATAATAGTTTAACAATTAAATAAAGTTAAAAACATTTAACTTCAAAGAATAAACACTTCATCACTTCAAAATGTACAAAACACACTAACTGGTATGTTTAGATGTAAGATTAGACATTTTAGTCTAATTAACAATAGGTCATTGAGTAGTAACAAGTAGGCTATTATTACTAAAGCGTCATTTCAGGTTAGCAAATAAAACATCCATACCAGTGGTGACCAACCTTCCTCCACTGATCCCTGACCTACTGGGTGAGCCCAGCAACCGCACACTTGATGATCAACTCATTAGGTTTGATACGTTGAATCAGGCTGAAACAGAACCCTGCAAACCCAGCAGACCTCCAGCCAGGTTGTCCTTCTCCTACTGTAACAGGTTTATACGTTGAATCAGGCTGAAACAGAACCCTGCAAACCCAGCAGACCTCCAGCCAGGTTGTCCTTCTCCTACTGTAACAGGTTTATACGTTGAATCAGGCTGAAACAGAACCCTGCAAACCCAGCAGACCTCCAGCCAGGTTGTCCTTCTCCTACTGTAACAGGTTTATACGTTGAATCAGGCTGAAACAGAACCCTGCAAACCCAGCAGATCTCCAGCCAGGTTGTCCTTCTCCTACTGTAACAGGTTGATACGTTGAATCACCTGAAACAGAACCCTGCAAACCCAGCAGACCTCCAGCCAGGTTGTCCTTCTCTTACTGTAACAGGTTTATACGTTGAATCAGGCTGAAACAGAACCCTGCAAACCCAGCAGACCTCCAGCCAGGTTGTCCTTCTCCTACTGTAACAGGTTTATACGTTGAATCAGGCTGAAACAGAACCCTGCAAACCCAGCAGACCTCCAGCCAGGTTGTCCTTCTCCTACTGTAACAGGTTTATACGTTGAATCAGGCTGAAACAGAACCCTGCAAACCCAGCAGACCTCCAGCCAGGTTGTCCTTCTCCTACTGTAACAGGTTTATACGTTGAATCAGGCTGAAACAGAACCCTGCAAACCCAGCAGACCTCCAGCCAGGTTGTCCTTCTCCTACTGTAACAGGTTTATACATTGAATCAGGCTGAAACAGAACCCTGCAAACCCAGCAGACCTCCAGCCAGGTTGTCCTTCTCCTACTGTAACAGGTTTATACGTTGAATCAGGCTGAAACAGAAGCCTGCAAACCCAGCAGACCTCCAGCCAGGTTGTCCTTCTCCTACTGTAACAGGTTTATACGTTGAATCAGGCTGAAACAGAACCCTGCAAACCCAGCAGACCTCCAGCCAGGTTGTCCTTCTCCTACTGTAACAGGTTTATACGTTGAATCAGGCTGAAACAGAACCCTGCAAACCCAGCAGACCTCCAGCCAGGTTGTCCTTCTCCTACTGTAACAGGTTTATACGTTGAATCAGGCTGAAACAGAACCCTGCAAACCCAGCAGACCTCCAGCCAGGTTGTCCTTCTCCTACTGTAACAGGTTTATACGTTGAATCAGGCTGAAACAGAACCCTGCAAACCCAGCAGACCTCCAGCCAGGTTGTCCTTCTCCTACTGTAACAGGTTTATACGTTGAATCAGGCTGAAACAGAACCCTGCAAACCCAGCAGACCTCCAGCCAGGTTGTCCTTCTCCTACTGTAACAGGTTTATACGTTGAATCAGGCTGAAACAGAACCCTGCAAACCCAGCAGACCTCCAGCCAGGTTGTCCTTCTCCTACTGTAACAGGTTTATACGTTGAATCAGGCTGAAACAGAACCCTGCAAACCCAGCAGACCTCCAGCCAGGTTGTCCTTCTCCTACTGTAACAGGTTTATATGTTGAATCAGGCTGAAACAGAACCCTGCAAACCCAGCAGACCTCCAGCCAGGTTGTCCTTCTCCTACTGTAACAGGTTTATACGTTGAATCAGGCTGAAACAGAACCCTGCAAACCCAGCAGACCTCCAGCCAGGTTGTCCTTCTCCTACTGTAACAGGTTTATACGTTGAATCAGGCTGAAACAGAAGCCTGCAAACCCAGCAGACCTCCAGCCAGGTTGTCCTTCTCCTACTGTAACAGGTTTATACGTTGAATCAGGCTGAAACAGAAGCCTGCAAACCCAGCAGACCTCCAGCCAGGTTGTCCTTCTCCTACTGTAACAGGTTTATACGTTGAATCAGGCTGAAACAGAACCCTGCAAACCCAGCAGACCTCCAGCCAGGTTGTCCTTCTCCTACTGTAACAGGTTTATACGTTGAATCAGGCTGAAACAGAAGCCTGCAAACCCAGCAGACCTCCAGCCAGGTTGTCCTTCTCCTACTGTAACAGGTTTATACGTTGAATCAGGCTGAAACAGAAGCCTGCAAACCCAGCAGACCTCCAGCCAGGTTGTCCTTCTCCTACTGTAACAGGTTTATACGTTGAATCAGGCTGAAACAGAACCCTGCAAACCCAGCAGACCTCCAGCCAGGTTGTCCTTCTCCTACTGTAACAGGTTTATACGTTGAATCAGGCTGAAACAGAAGCCTGCAAACCCAGCAGACCTCCAGCCAGGTTGTCCTTCTCCTACTGTAACAGGTTTATACGTTGAATCAGGCTGAAACAGAACCCTGCAAACCCAGCAGACCTCCAGCCAGGTTGTCCTTCTCCTACTGTAACAGGTTTATACGTTGAATCAGGCTGAAACAGAACCCTGCAAACCCAGCAGACCTCCAGCCAGGTTGTCCTTCTCCTACTGTAACAGGTTTATACGTTGAATCAGGCTGAAACAGAACCCTGCAAACCCAGCAGACCTCCAGCCAGGTTGTCCTTCTCCTACTGTAACAGGTTTATACGTTGAATCAGGCTGAAACAGAACCTGCAAACCCAGCAGACCTCCAGCCAGGTTGTCCTTCTCCTACTGTAACAGGTTTATACGTTGAATCAGGCTGAAACAGAAGCCTGCAAACCCAGCAGACCTCCAGCCAGGTTGTCCTTCTCCTACTGTAACAGGTTTATACGTTGAATCAGGCTGAAACAGAACCCTGCAAACCCAGCAGACCTCCAGCCAGGTTGTCCTTCTCCTACTGTAACAGGTTTATACGTTGAATCAGGCTGAAACAGAACCCTGCAAACCCAGCAGACCTCCAGCCAGGTTGTCCTTCTCCTACTGCACACAGGTTTATACGTTGAATCAGGCTGAAACAGAACCCTGCAAATCCCAGGCCAGGTTGTCCTCCAGCCAGGTTTTTACGGCCCCTGGGATGATCTTGATTTATTATTAGAACCCTGCCCGCAGCAAGCCAGGCAGCCCGCAGATCTTTTGACACGCAAACCAATACCTACATTTCCCACAATGCAAAGGTGACGCAAACCCAGCAGTAGGCTGCTTCATTTCAATATTTATTGGAACAGCAGTCCTGCAGCATCACAGTAAAATTAACTTTCAGATACCCATCAAAAGACCTGGCAAAACGGAAGGTGGATACTGAGAACCGAACCTCAAACAAGGTGGGAGTCGGAGTATATGTTCAGGCTGAAACAGTAGCTGGAAAACCTGTGTGTCTTCTGTGTGGAAAAGTGTTTACTGAAAGAGTATAATCTGAGACGACATTATGAAACGAAACACGCGGACAAAAACAAGAATATGGACATGGAACAAAGGCTACAAAAGGCAGAGGAATTAAAACGAGGCCTCAAATCTCGTAACAGGCTCTGTTCAAAAAGCCAAATCACAAGGCCAGGCTGCTGTCAAGGCCAGTTTTATTTTGGCAGAAGAGATCGCTAAATCAGCCCGGCCATTTACGGAGGGGATTTCATCAAAAACTGCATGATTAAAGTTTGTGACAGGCTGAAACAGAAGCCTGCCCAGAAAAAAGGCAACTCTTTTTAAATGTGAGTCTGAGCAGAAACACCATTGCCCCAGAGAGTAGACCAGTTGTCCATCAATCTAAAAGAGCAGCTTGTGAAAAAGGGAAAAGATTTTATTGCATATTCCTTGGCTGTGGATTAGAGCACAGGCGACATTTCTGACATTGCCCAGTTGTCAATTTTCATCCGCGGTTTAGTGGACTCCAACCTAAGCGTGACAGAGGAGTTTTTGGCTTTACGTCCTATGCATGGCACAACTCCAGGGTTGTCATGATTTGTATGTGAAGAGGTGTCAAGATGTGTAAATGAGATGGAGCTGCCTTGGGAAAAACTCGTGGGTTTGACAACCGAGCGGAGCACCTGCGATGTGTGGACACAGGAGCGGACTGGTGGCGAAGATACGGGAAAAGATGCAAGAGGAAAACGCGACAGGTGAGCTGACAGCTTATCATTGTATCATACACCAGGAAGCGTTGAATCAGGCTGAAAGCCTTGAAAATGGAGCATGTAATGAGCATCATCACGCGCACAGTTAACTTTATCAGAGCCAAAGGTTTGAATCACCGCCAGTTCAAGGCATTTCTGACGGAGTTAGAAACGGAGCATGGTGATTTGCCTTATCACACAGAGGTGCGATGGCTAAGCCAGGGAAAGGTGCTTCAAAGATGTTTCAGCTTCAGAACCCTGAGGAGATTTGTCTGTTCTTGGACAGCAAAGGGAAAGACACAACACAACTCCGAGACGAAATGTTTCTGTGTGAAATGGCTTTTCTGTGTGACATTACGAGTCATCTGAATGCAATAAACTTGCAGCTGCAGGGTCGGGATCGTGTCATCTCTGATATGTACAGTACAGTGAAGGCATTTAAAACCAAACTGACTCTGTGGGAGACGAGATGCGGAAAGAAAATTTCCTTCCACTTTCCCAGCCTAGCCACTTTCCCATGCCAGACCATGAAAGAGAAGCTCTCTACCAGTGCGTTCCCGAGCACACAGTTGGCTGATAAAATAGGTATGCTTGCCGCTGACTTTCGACGCCGATTTGCTGACTTTGAAGCACAAAAAGCAGGTTGGAACTGCTCGGTAACCCATTTGCTGTTGACGTGAAAAGCTCACCACCAAACCTCCAAATGGAGTTGATTGACCTCCAATGCAATGATGCACTGAGGGCAAAATATGCGGCAGTGGGTGCTGCGGAGTTCGCCCGTTTCCTCCCCAGGCACAATGCCCCAGCTGCGCATCCAGGCTGCTCAAACGTTGTCTATGTTTGGCAGCACATACCTGTGTGAACAACTGTTTTCTTTGATGAACCTGAACAAAACATCACACAGAAGTCGACTTACTGCTGAACACCTCCACTCAATTCTGAGGATTTCTTCAGCTCAGAGCCTTACTCCTACTGAACATTGATGAACTTGTGGAAAAGATGGGACACCACCAAGTATCACCCTCAACCTCAAACAAGTGAACATTACTGTGCAATCACATATTTAGAGTTTTTACTCAGTTCAAGTTTAAAAGTTAAAATTTAATATTTGTTTTCACTGCATGTTACTTCTCCTTAAACAAAGTGTTGTTTTTGATTAATAGATTTTTGCACTTTATTTTTTTGTATTTCAATCCAATTATATTTTAAAAATATTTCAGTTGAGTGGATGATAGAAAATTGCTATTATTGTTTTTTCTTTGAAGTAAATTTAGCCCACTTTTGCTAAAATAGAAAATATAGTCTACTGATGGTGCCTTGAATACCGGTTTCTTTCATTTAATGTTCATGTTATGGGGATATTTATATAAAGGAAATTTGTCTTTTTGTGTCTGTTGAAAATTAAAGATTACTGACAGAGCCATAAGAAAATATTGCTTTATTTATCTGATCATATTGTAATATATTTGTTAGGTTTTCAGTAGGTTCAATTAGGTTCACTAGACTATATGCGTCATTTAAAAAATTTTCAATGAACATTCGAACAGTCCGGCCCTCGTCTTGTAGCTGATTTTTTTATTTGGCCCTCCGTCCATTTGACTTTGACACCCCTGTCCTACTGTAACAGGTTTATACGTTGTAATATAATAATAATATAGGACATTTAGCGAGACCTCCCTTCCCAGTAAACACAAACACCTTTGGTCAGCATGTCAAAATATGTTGGGAATATGAACAGATGCAGGATCTTCATTTGGGTAATCCTGCAGCAATAGTTCATGTGAATTATTATGTGGATTATAATTAATGGACATTTTTGTCGGGGTTGATACATTTTTTGTAAGGGAAAATCAAATCTGAAATTTCAAATCGTTTGCACATTGGTAAGATGTCACCGAGAAATCAGAATAGAATGTTGATTCCTGGCTGCAGTATAAATAATGTAGAACTGTAGAATTTAGAACGTAGCTATTCTAAATATATCTGTGTGATGTCTTGTCAATTAGCAAACCATATCTTCCCAATTCACCATGTATACATCCGTTGGGCAGAGGTATCTGTGCTATCTGGGTTTGTTGCCTCTCTCACACACATATTATTTCTGTCACGTCTGCCTGTGTGCTGTAGCTCGACTTGAGTTGCTTTTTTGACGGACAAAGGCTGATAATTAATGAATATACTATTTCATCCCTGTGTGTGTGTGCTTTCGTTAATGCCTGCGTGCGCGCACGTGTATATGTGTGTCCATGTGTGCATATGTGTGTGCATATGTGTGTGGGTATGTGTGTGGGTATGTGTGTATATGTGTGTGGGTATGTGTGTGGGTATGTGTGCACACACGATTAGAGCATTAGTAGGGATATTCAATAAATATTCAATGCCAAATCTATCACCATTCAGGTGCTCTGTTCTGCTAGGCTTGCTGTGCCTGGACCTACTTCCTTTAGACGTATGGTCACCCTGAGGCTACCTACCCACCACCACCCAGCTCCACGCAGCCCTGACGTCTTCATGTATTTATGAGTCCATTAAAGAGCAGCACAAGGACAAGATCTAGCGCTGGCATCTTCCTCCCTCCCCTCCGTCCTCTCAGTCTTTAGCTCAGATTTATCTCCCGGCCCCAGACATGCCAGGCCTGATGGATGGAGCAACAAGGGGAAACGAGGGACACTTCTCAAGGAAATGCACTGACACCTACAGAGTAGCTATATACCGGGGTGGCTAGTTTCATCAGTGCTTCTTCAGTGGGTCCATGTCAGTAATAATGAACCAGCTAGTTGTGTAAGGAGATTGTTAGCCATTGGGACTCACAAGTATGTCTAATATTACCTGTTTTGAGTACTTACAGAAAGTGCCATGTCAGCGTAATATGCATGAAGAAGAATTTATACATGTCTTATAAGACAACACGAACTGTTATGAATATTTATAGCCAACCTTACAACATGAGATAAGCATGATAGAGGAATGTATAAATGCTTCACCACATGCGCTGAATGGCATTACTATACAGCATCAGTGCCATCTCCCCATAAGCCCCTTATGCTCGCTGGGCGGCGCAGTCTGAACCCACAAAACCCTTTGTTTATGTATCATGTACCCAAGCAGATGGCCCATGTGGTACCTCCAATCTGGCAATGCCTTGATGCCAGTCTGTTGTGCCAGTCTTCAAAGCCCCTCCGCTGTGCCACCACGTCTCCTCACTCCCTCCGCTGTGACACCATATCTCCTCACTCCCTCCGCTGTGACACCATATCTCCTCACTCCCTCCACTGTGCCACCACATCTCCTCACTCCCTCTGCTGTGCCACTACATCTCCTCACTCCCTCTGATATGTGCTGTGCCACCACTTCTCCTCACTCCCTCTGCTGTGCCACTACATCTCCTCACTCCACTCCGCTACCTACTCCCTCCGCTGTGCCACCACCTCCCCCTCCACTCTCCTCCTCCCTCCCTCCGCTGTGCCACCATGTCACATCCTCCACTCCACTACATCCTCTCCGCTGTGCCACCATGTCTACCTCACTCCCTCCGCTGTGCCACCACATATCCTCACTCCCTCCGCTGTGCCACTACATCCTCCTCCCTCCTCCACTGTGCCACCATCTCCTCACCTCCACTGTGCCACTCCCTCCGCTGTGCCACTACATATCCTCCCTCCCTCCACTGTGCCACTACATATCCTCCCTCCCTCCACTGTGCCA
The DNA here is from genome assembly GCF_034236695.1 of Oncorhynchus nerka. Lineage (NCBI taxonomy): Eukaryota > Metazoa > Chordata > Actinopteri > Salmoniformes > Salmonidae > Oncorhynchus > Oncorhynchus nerka. The sequence continues at coordinate 33,023,584 of NC_088421.1, forward strand.
CCATGTCTACCTACTCCCTCCACTGTGCCACTACATATCCTCCCTCCCTCCACTGTGCCACTACATATCCTCCCTCCCTCCACTGTGCCACCATGTCCTCCCTCCCTCCACCTACTCCCTCCACTGTGCCACTACATATCCTCACTCCCTCAGCTGTGCCACTACATATCCTCACTCCCTCAGCTGTGCCACTACATATCCTCACTCCCTCAGCTGTGCCACTACATATCCTCACTCCCTCAGCTGTGCCACTACATCTCCTCACTCCCTCCGCTGTGCCACTACATCTCGTCAACGGGCCTCAGAGAGAGAACACCTGAGGGGCTGAGACACCACCTGGCTCTAGAACATACAGAACTCTACATACAGCTAGCTAGTCTACCTCCCATGCATGCTAATGGAGCTAACAGGATGGAGGTTTTAAATGGAGCAAGCTACCTGGGACAGGGTGGATGCTTTAATGGACCTAAATAACAGGGTGGATGTTTTAGGACCACAATGCTACACATGAATATATGTGTGTGTGTGTATTGAATATTCACCGTGTATTTGGTGATGATCCTTGCTATGTGAAAAATACAGGCAGTCATCATTGCCTATATGTAGACTTTATTGCACGCACACTTATGCATGCTTACACACACACACACACACACACACACACACACACACACACACACACACACACACACACACACACACACACACACACACACACACACACACACACACACACACTCCAAATCTAAACGCCTACCGGTAGACTTCACCTGCTGTGGCCATCATCCAAATCTAATTACGGTGATATTGTACGGAATATAAGCAGGCAATGCCTGTCTTTCTAGACACACACACACACACACACACACACACACACACACACACACACACACACACACACACACACACACAGACACTGAACCGCGGCTCTTGGGAATGGGGGCCCATATTAAGACAAAATGAAGCCACCCTCTATGAAGCACAGAAATGCAGAGTCACACACATACAAACAGTACACGCACACACCATGGCACATATGCTTGAGTGTGCGCATCTACACACATACCATAGAACATATGCTAATTTGCACGCACACACACAAACACACACACACACCTTACAACCGCTAAACTCCCCCAAGAGAACACACACAGCAGCTTTTTAAAGGCAGCGATAATGACTGCATTACCCAGCATCGCCGTGGGATCCAGACCCTGGAGGAGATCCGCTTCAAAGCCCCACCAAATGACACGCCCGTGCGGACACACACACACAATAGTACAGTATAGGAGCTAGAGCAGCACTAATGACACATATCTAGTTTAAAAATACAGTAGATGTATCAAAACTATCCCTCTCTGTGAGCAGTGGAAAGGGTGTGTGGTGAGGAGATAGAGAGAGAGAGTGTGTGTGTGTGTGTGTGTGTGTGTGTGTGTGTGTGTGTGTGTGTGTGTGTGTGTGTGTGTGTGTGTGTGTGTGTGTGTGTGTGTGTGTGTGTGTGTGTGTGTGTGTGTGTGTGTGTGTGAGAGAGAGCATTTGTTTCATACACATGAGTATGGCCTGTGCTTTCTCAGAGTCATTTAATTGAACAACCTCTCCATAAAACAACACAACAAGTCTCGTCGTGGCCATAGAGATCACAAATGCATTGTTTATACATTTTTTTTACCATATTTGATTCATTTATGGAATTACATTTTTCTGACCAAGATGGCGATTTTCTTTAACATTTGGCTAGGTTGCCAGTAGCCATTTTACTGTTCTATTTATTGCTGTGTCCTTGGCAGACTTCAGCACTGATTCCATACTGCATTTATGTTACATGTACCATTCTCCTCAGGTAGTGGAGGTGGTAGATAGTCTGCACTGTTTAACCCATAGATCTCTGTGTTGTTTAACCCATAGGTCCCTGTGTTGCTTAACCCATAGGCAGGGTTAGGTAGGTTATTTTCTAGATGTAATCCTTTACAGTTACTAGTTACCTGTCCAAAAGTGTAATCAATAACATAACTTTTGGAATACCCAAACTCAGTAATGTAATCTGATTACATTCATTTACTCTTAGATGACTTTCCCCTTAAGAGGCATTAGATGAAGACAAAAATGTATGTTACTCATTGAACCACATCTATTGCAGGATAAATCAATGTTAAAGTTTACATAGCTGGCCATATATGGATGTTACATTTGACTTAATGACTTGGTTATGTAGGCTTCTTCTAACCCATCGCTTTCTACTACATATAATATGATTAAATTATATCTTTACATTAAAAACCAGTCTATCAGAATTCCAGTCATTCCAATAAATGTTATGCTATGGATGCAAGGACTGACCCTCCATGATAACAAAAGTATTGATTAGCCACATTGTTTTACCTGAGCATGACCCCAAAACTAAGGACATATTAGCCAGCCTTACTTTGTTGTTTATGATTTTGTTGTCATGGAGGACTGATTCATTGTTTAAAACATTGTTCTGAGAAAATGGCAAGCTGAGATTTTGGGTTTTGATGGAGCAACAGTTGAACTAAGCTGATGAGGCCTATTTTAAACTTATATTCTTCCAGAATCAAATGGATAGAAAGTCCAAAATGGATGAAACAATAACTACAGATGTCCCCTCTAAGTTTTGAAAAGTGTGTTTAAACATGTAACCACTTAGATGAATAGACAGAGCTATGGATGCAAAAACATTTTATCAAAAGGATTGTATTAATTGAGCAGTGTTTTTTAGCCCCACATTTTATTCCAAAATTGGAGAAAAACAAGCTGACTGTGCAGCTGTTGAACTAAGCTGATGAGGCATTTATAGGTTATATTCTTCAAGAATCAATGGATAGATATATATAAAGTCCAAAATGGATGTAGCAACTACAGATGTCCCCTTTAAGTCTATGAAAAGTGTGTTTAAACATGTGTCCGTTAGGCCTATGGACTAAAACATTTTATCAGCAGGAATTAGATTGAGCAATAAAAGCCCCACTTTTATTCCATAAACTTGGATCCGCACAGTGCAGCTGTTGCAAGAGAGAATGTTTCACTGGCCGTCCACTGGTTTCATAATTAATGATTGATAGGCAGCTTAAAATTCATTAAACATCTTGAATTCAACCATTGTTGGGTTCAAATACACATTTAGATTGGTGAACAGCCATCCACAACAACCACAATCCATAAGGAGTAAATAGCTGAATGAGAGAGCAGCAGTGTGATTGGCATCAATGCATGTGATAATAATAATAAGTGATACCTGTATCACCGTAGACTAAACAGCTGTTGTCATCCTCACCTCCAAGCGTTTATTCAAGTTGGATCATCTTTGGATGCCGACAACAGTCATATCATTGGAAGAGATATCTTGAACTGTAGCCTACAAAAGCCTATTTCTGCTCTTTTCCCACGATGCATCAAACACAGTTGGTGTGTCATCATAGTGGTCTCTGACTTGTGGTCAGACTCTCCCAGGTGGAACAAACGTAAACTTTCTTCCCTCAATGCTGATTTGAATGTCATTGAGAAGACAGAGAAGTGTCAAAGATTTTTTTCAAAAACATCCTTTCTGAATTTAAATGTAATCATCAAAGTAATCATCTAGTTTTCTAAAAGTATCTGTAATCTGATTACAATATTTTAGCTGGTAACGTAACGGATTACAGTTACCGTTTTTGTAATCTGTTACATATAATGTATTACATGTAATCTGTTACTTCCCAACCCTGCCCATAGGTCCCTGTGTCTTTTAACCCATACGTCCCTGTGTCTTTTAACCCATAGGTCCCTGTGTCTTTTAACCCATAGGTCCCTGTGTCTTTTAACCCATAGGTCCCTGTGTTTTTTAACCCATAGGACCCTGTGTCTTTTAACCCATAGGTCCCTGTGTCTTTTAACCCATAGGTCCCTGTGTCTTTTAACCCATAGGTCCCTGTGTCTTTTAACCCATAAGTCCCTGTGTCTTTTAACCCATAGGTCCCTGTGTCTTTTAACTCATAGGTCCCTGTGTCTTTTAACCCATAGGTCCCTGTGTCTTTTAACCCATAAATCCCTGTGTCTTTTAACCCATAGGTCCCTGTGTCTTTTAACCCATAGGTCCCTGTGTCTTTTAACCCATAGGTCCCTGTGTCTTTTAACCCATAAGTCCCTGTGTCTTTTAACCCATAGGTCCCTGTGTCTTTTAACCCATAGGTCCCTGTGTCTTTTAACCCATAAGTCCCTGTGTCTTTTAACCCATAAGTCCATGTCCAATCAATCATATGCCAGCCTTTGGCTCTCCTCAGTAACACAATGTTGTACCCCACACATACACTTGCACAAGCTCACGCACGCACGCATGCACACAAACACACTCAAACACATGCGGTATGAGAGAAATCAGGTCATGATATCCCCCTTCCTACTTATAGACAAATGAAACCATTGATTTTCCTCCTTGTACCTAAACTTGTACAGAGTCTGAAATGGCCTCCTTTTAGCCCACAACACACACACTAATGCAGGAACTGTCTGTTGATTCAAAGCATCACATCAGTCATACCTGTCTCTTAGGTGCAGTCTAGAGAGTCTGTCGGGCCACAGGTGCGGAGAACATGACATCATCACACACACCAGACACACACCAGACACTATGTTGTGCTGTTTTTGAGCGATGTCATCTCAATGATTCCCTTTCCTCCAGCTCAACCGCAGCTGGCTGCGCAAACCCAATCCACCATGGTCTCTCATACTGCTGATGAGGACTGGAGGCCCACGGCTGTCAGGACCAGGTGCCTGGGTGATTAGACAGAGGTAGACCTCTCAGGAGGCGAGGGGGAGAACGACACAGGGTGGGGGGAGGGAAGAGAAGGGAAGGGGTAGGTGAGGAAGTAGAGGGGTGAGCAGAAGAAAGGGAAAGAGGAGGGGTGTGGTGGGGTGTGGTGTGGGAACGACAGGCCCAACTCCTCCAGACTCTAATGTGTTTCTATCGATCCACCGCTCTGATTTTTTCATGGCTCTCTCCCAGCATCTCAGACTCTCATCTCCTCTCCTCTCATCTCCTCTCCGCAGTGGCTGAGCTTGAGCTCCCTTGCTCCCCACAGACCAACACTGCTCTCATGTCATGAAGAATCTTCTGTGTTATTGGCTCCAAATTGGCTTTCAATTTTCATCCCCCTCTCGGATTAGTCTCGTCCAGGGCCTCGTTAGCTCCAGCCAACCCCCTTAGTCTCCCCTCCTCCCCGAGACCCAGGCTGAGAATGAGCTGAGAAAATACAGGAGAAATCAATACATAAGGCCCGAGTAGAAGTTGTAAGTTCTGCAGGTGTTTGCTTTCTGTTCTCTGTGATCTGGGAGGTGTCCCAGGGCCCTGTGAGGCTGAGTTAAATGTCAGTTGGAGGCGCTGCCAATAAACTGCAGTCCCGCCGCCATCGACTTGCCGTGAAAAACCTCCATGGCTCTGCATACAGTATGTAGAACCGGCCTCTCTCTGATCCTCTCTGACCTTCTGATTCTCTCTGTTCCTCTCTGATCTTCTGCCTCTCTCTGTTCCTCTCTGACCTTCTGCCTATCTCTGTTCCTCTCTGATTTTCTGCCTCTCTCTGTTCCTCTCTGACCTTCTGCCTCTCTCTGGTCCTCTCTGACCTTCTTCCTCTCTCTGGTCCTCTCTGACCTTCTGCCTCTCTCTGGTCCTCTCTGACCTTCTTCCTCTCTCTGGTCCTCTCTGACATTCTGCCTCCCTCTGGTCCTCTCTGACCTTCTGCCTCCCTCTGGTCCTCTCTGACCTTCTGCCTCCCTCTGGTCCTCTCTGACCTTCTGCCTCTCTCTGGTCCTCTCTGACCTTCTGCCTCCCTCTGGTCCTCTCTGACCTTCTGCCTCTCTCTGGTCCTCTCTGACCTTCTGCCTCTCTCTGGCCCTCTCTGACCTTCTGCCACTCTCTGGTCCTCTCTGACCTTCTGCCTCTCTCTGGTCCTCCCTGACCTTCTGCCTCTCTCTGGTCCTCTCTGACCTTCTGCCACTCTCTGGTCCTCTCTGACCTTCTGCCTCTCTCTGGTCCTCTCTGACCTTCTGCCTCTCTCTGGTCATCCCAAAACCTTATCTCTCACTTGTTTGACTATTTTCTCAATAGGTGTCTTTGTAATTTGATCATTTGGTAACCTACAGACAGATTAGTCTTCTCTTTTCAGCAGGATACATGTTTTCCCGCGTTTGAATTTGAATTATCGCAAAATACCTGTTTTGGTTGACAACAGTAATTCTATAACTTTGACAAATGTATTTAAATGTATCAGGGGTGCTGCGACACCACCAGCACCCTTCCCACGGCTATGATTCTATAAGAAAATACATGATTAAGTGCAACGCTGGAGAGATGAGAGTTGCAGGCACATGTCTATCAGAGCAGGGAGAGATATCTTAGAAAGTGAATCTCATTCTAGTTCTGTGAGAGAGACAGCAGCACTTCACTCTCTCACCACAGCAATGGCCCCAAGTTGGTCTGTATAGGCTACAATGTTGCGTAAACCATAAACCCGGGCCAGCGCAACACAAGTACATTCTTAGAATATCAGGCTTTGTTGTCACATTACGTTTTTTTAAGGGGCAGTCAGGAGAATTACAGAGGATCAACTTGAATTAACTTGATTGCTTTTATTATAATTTTTATAATAAATAAATAATGTTTCATATCACGAGAGGTACCAGATCCTAACAAATGGGTTCCGGAACAAAGCAGTCCAAAACTGAGAGGTGCCAGATCCTGTTCCCGGGAGGATCCGGCTCAAATTAAGCACTGACCCTAACCTTACCCACTAACCCTAACCCTTAGCTCAGCTAACATTAGCCACCTCGCTAACGTTAGCGTTAGTCATCTCGCTAACGTTAGCGTTAGTCACCTCGCTAATGTTAGCCACAACAAATTGGAATTTGTAACATACCATACACATTGCAAATTCGTAACATATTGCACAAATTGAAATTCATAAAATATCATACAAATTGTAATTCTTAAAACATAAACAGAATGGATGATGGACATCTACAAATGAATACATACCATACGAAACGTAACATATCATACTAATTTGAGGGAGACAGATATACACTTCCTATGTTACGTCTACCCCTGAGTCCAGGTTGGATTCCAGGAATCTTCCAACTGGGATGTATGGGAAAACTTGGGAATTTTTGGAAAGCTACCAGAATATTGCAACCCTATTCATCCTCAACACTGGTATGACCATAAACTCAAAACAGTTCTAAATGAATGGCCAGTCAGTGAATCTCAGCAACAAAACAGAGCTTTCATCTAACAGTAGTCTACTTATTCTCTGTTGGCATACTAATCCTGGCCCTGCTCACCCAAAGTATCCCAGCTAGCAATTACAGCTCCATCGGGAAAATCATTACAGACATTTACTCACAAAGTGGTCTTGGCTCTAGTTTGGGTAGGTGAGAGGTAGAGGCTCTTCGACCATCTCTCCCTCTGGTGTAAGGCTGGCCCTGAACAAACCCCTCATCTCACAGTCGGAAAATCATTACAGACATTTACTCACAAAGTGGTCTTGGCTCTAGTTTGGGTAGGTGAGGGGTAGAGGCTCTTCAACCATCTCTCCCTCTGGTGTAAGGCTGGCCCTGAACAAACCCCTCATCTCACAGTCCATACCAATGATTATCTTAAGCAGCTGCTCCGAACGACCTGCTTTCTATTTCTCGGCTTCTTAGGACATTTTCATTGGAGCGTTCGATCATTAACAGCACTCAAAGCTGTAAAACAGGAGGAGTTTGATAAAACACACTTCCAGAAACTCTTATTACTGCCAGACCCCAGGAAAACTAGTGGTCGCTAAGGCAAATGGGGATTCAAACAAATATCCAACTGGGTTGTGTATTTTGAGACTCACTGTATTGAATTCAAAAAGTCGTTATCCACCTAACGAGGTCAAATGAAATGCCTCAAAACTGGGCTAAAGACCAAACAGAGACCTGGATCAATGGTCTATAGACTTTGTGGCCAACTCAAGACTAGTTTATCACAGATCAATAAGTAATACGGCCAATGGTGATAGTAATCCATCTTAGAGCAGTTCACTAGGCTAGTATGTTTTCCGCATAGAGGGTCTCTCTAATCTGTATATCGAGGACAACTTGACCATTCACCATCTTAACCCTTGTGTGGTGTTCGGGTATGTGGGAACCATTTACAATGTTTACTAAAAGAAAAATGATACAATGAATTGTTTTTTCAAGCTGAGACTCACTGGCCTTGGCTCATTTTCTGTGAAGAACATGTCAAATAACACATTTTCATTGAGTGCACACTGTGCACCCCCCTACATACATACAGTGGGGCAAAAAAGGATTTAGTCAGCCATCAATTGTGCAAGTTCTTCCACTTAAAAAGATGAGAGAGGCCTGTCATTTTCATCATAGGTACACTTCAACTATGACAGACAGAATGAGAAAAAAATTCCAGAAAATCACATTGTAGGATTTTTTATGAATTTATTTGCAAATTATGGTGGAAAATAAGTAAGGAAATCGACTGTGGGAGCAATTATTAGGAAATGGAAGACATACAAGACCACTGATAATCTCCCTCGATCTGGGGCTCCACGCAAGATCTCACCCGTGGGGTCAAAATGATCACAAGAACGGTGAGCAAAAATCCCAGAACTAGTGAATGACCTGCAGAGAGCTGGGACCAAAGTAACAAAGCCTACCATCAGTAACACACTACGCCGCCAGGGACTCAAATCCTGCAGTGCCAGATGTGTCCCCCTGCTTAAGCCAGTACATGTCCAGGCCCATCTGAAGTTTGCTAGAGAGCATTTGGATGATCCATAAGAAGATTGGGAGAATGTCATATGGTCAGATAAAACCAAAATATAACTTTTTGGTAAAAACTCAACTCGTAGTGTTTGGAGGACAAAGAATGCTGAGTTGCATCCAAAGAACACCATACCTACTGTGAAGCATGGGGGTGGAAACATCATGCTTTGGGGCTGTTTTTCTGCAAAGGGACCAGGACGACTGATCCGTGTAAAGGAAAGAATGAATGGGGCCATGTATCGTGAGATCAACAAGGGCATTGAAGATGAAACGTGGCTGGGTCTTTCAGCATGACAATGATCCCAAACACACTGCTCGGGCAACGAAGGAGTGGCTTCGTAAGAATCATTTCAAGGTCCTGGAGTGGCCTAGCCAGTCTCCAGATCTCAACCCTGTAGAAAATCTTTGGAGGGAGTTGAAAGTCTGTGTTGCCCAGCAACAGCCCCAAAACATCACTGCTCTAAAGGAGATCTGCATGGAGGAATGGGCCAAAATACCAGCAACAGTGTGTGAAAACCTTGTGAAGACGTTTGACCTCTGTCATTGCCAACAAAGGGTATATAACAAAGTATTGAGATAAACTTTTGTTATTGACCAAATACTTATTTTCTACCATAATTTGCAAATTAAAAATTCATTAAAAATCCTACAAAGTGATTTTCTGGATTTTTTTCTCATTTTGTCTGTCATAGTTGAAGTGTACCTATGATGAAAATTACAGGCCTCTCTCATCTTTTTAAGTGGGAGAACTTGCACAATTGGTGGCTGACTAAATACTTTTTTGCCCCACTGTATATTACATATGTGGTGTTCGGGTACACTGGACCCGAGGGTAATAAAAGTGTGGAAAAGTGTGTGTGTAGTTGAAAACAAGTAAAAATGAAACAAAAAGATTTGATGTGTGCCTTGACTCTGTCTTCCTCCTCCCTGGGCCTGCTGTTTCAACAAAGCATCAAGAACCTGTCTGTCTCCCTGCCTGTCTCCCGCTTTTCTCGCACTCTTTACCCTTTGTAGTGTGTGAAACTATACAATGTCTTGCTGAAATCTGCACAATGTTATTACAATACATTGTTTCGATACATTGTAAAAAATGCGGTATTTTCCCACACTTTACCCCAGCCAGGTGCAAATTGGGAGAGGGACCCAACAAATAAATTGCTTTGCATGTGTGGCTCCTTACCACAATCAATCAGTATGTCAAACATAATCTCTGCTCAGAGGGCCTTAGAAATCATTTTTGTCGAGAGAGAAGCTGGTGTGGAAGGAGCGTCTTCCACTTTGGAAGATGAATCATTTTCCTAATATGAGGATCATGTCTCTGTCAATTCGGAGTCTGAGATTGACCCTCAGCCAGCCCCAGGACCGGCCCATCAGCAGCCAGCCCCAGGACCAGTCCATCATTAGCCAGCCCCAGGACCAGCCCATCAGCAGCCAGCCCCAGGACCAGCCCATCAGCAGCCAGCCCCAGGACCAGTCCATCAGCAGCCAGCCCCAGGACCAGCCCATCAGCAGCCAGCCCCAGGACCAGCCCATCAGCAGCCAGCCCCAGGACCAGCCCATCAGCAGCCAGCCCCAGGACCAGCCCATCATTAGCCAGCCCCAGGACCAGCCCATCAGCAACCAGCTCATCAGCAACCAGCTCATCAGCAACCAGCTCATCAGCAGCCTATAGGAGGAGAAATATGGATGTAAAAAAATTGTGAAATTGAATGAGCCACCCCCGCAAGGCTGCCAATGTGATAAGGATGCAACCAGGGCTGATGCGGATGGCGGTTACTCATGTGCAGGACATAAAGTATTTGTAACAAGTGCACTGAGTCGAGAAGCAAGTTCAAGGAGTGAGTGATTTAAACAATAAACGAAACATAATACAAAACAAGAAACACAAACAACGCACAGACATGAAACAACAATGACGCCTGGTGAAGAAACCAAAGGGAGTGACATATAAAGGGCAGGTAATCAAGGAGGTGATGGAGTCCAGGTGAGTGTCATTATGCACATAACAATGGTGACATCTGTGCTCCATAACGAGGAGCCTGGTGACCTAGAGGCCGGAGAGGGAGCACACGTGACAGTACCTCCTCCCCGATGCGCGGCACCTGCCGCCGACCAAGATGACGATACCGGGGATCAGAAGCGGACTGGTCAACTCTGATAAGGTGCGAGGTTCTGGCGATCCAGCTGAGGCGCGGGAGCATGGTGACCAAGAGCGCCGGAGAGAACATATGTGACAGTACCCCCTCCACGGCACGTTCAGCTCCAGCTGCAGGACGCCAACCACAGGGACAATCCCATGGATCAGAAGCGGACCAGTCGCTTCCGCTGAGGCGCAGAAACCTGACGACCCGGCTGAGGTGTGAGAGCCTGATGAGCTGGCTGAGACCTCCCCGGGTAGCCTCGTTTGACCTCCCCGGTTGCCTCGTTTGACCTCCCTGGTTGCCTCCCCAGTTGCCTCGTGTTTTTGGAGAGAGATGGAAGGAGATGGTCCAAACTAATTTACCTACATACTTTGGGGTTCTTTTCCTTGCTGGTGTTTTCAGATCTAATGGGGTGCAGAAACTAGCAGAGAACTTTGGAAAACTTTCACATTATTTCCAGGATTATCCGCTTGGATTACCGAGACACCAGACCAGCTCGGAGGCAGAGAGACAAGCTAGCTGCAATCAGGTCAGTGCAGAGAGACAAGCTAGCTTCTATCAGGTCAGTGCAGAGAGACAAGCTAGCTGCTATCAGGTCAGTGCAGAGAGACAAGCTAGCTGCAATCAGGTCAGTGCAGAGAGACAAGCTAGCTGGTATCAGGTCAGTGCAGAGAGACAAGCTAGCTGTAATCAGGTCAGTGCAGAGAGACAAGCTAGCTGTAATCAGGTCAGTGCAGAGAGACAAGCTAGCTGCAATCAGGTCAGTGCAGAGAGACAAGCTAGCTGCAATCAGGTCAGTGCAGAGACAAGCTTGTTGCAATCAGGTCAGTGCAGAGAGACAAGCTAGCTGCAATCAGGTCAGTGCAGAGAGACAAGCTAGCTGTAATCAGGTCAGTGCAGAGAGACAAGCTAGCTGTAATCAGGTCAGTGTAGACCAGCTAGCTGAAATCAGGTCAGTGCAGAGAGACAAGCTAGCTGCTATCAGGTCCATGCAGAGAGACAAGCTAGCTGTAATCAGGTCAGTGCAGAGAGACAAGCTAGCTGTAATCAGGTCAGTGCAGAGAGACAAGCTAGCTGTAATCAGGTCAGTGCAGAGAGACAAGCTAGCTGTAATTGAATCTAAGTATTAAGTATTTTAATGTAAATCAGGTCAGTGCAGAGAGACAAGCTAAATCAGGTCAGTGTGGGACAAGCTAGCTGTAATCAGGTCAGTGTAGGACAAGTGGGTGACCCACCTTCCCCTGTTTTACAACCCTGGGCCCACCGTTACTGTTGATGAGCAGTTTATGCCATTTAGGGTCCGCTGCCTCTTCAGGCAGTACATACCGTCTACACCCACAACATATGGAATCAAGATCTAGGCTGCCTATGATGCTGCTTCATCATATGGGTGGAACTTGCAAGTGTATACGGGGAAGCCAGATGGAGGAGCCCCTGAGAAGGACCAAGGGATGTGGGTTGTCCTGGATGTGACAGAGGGACTCCGTGGCCACAACATCACATGTGCTAACTTTTTTACTTCGCACAAGCTGGGATAGGAGCTCCTCAAGAGAGAGCTGACCATGGTAGGAACAGTACAAAAACAAGCCAGAGCTCCCACCTCAGCTGTTGAATACATGGAACAGGCCTATCAATTCCTCTAAGATTGTGTTCACGGCCGACACGTCCCTAGTGTCCTATGTGCCAAAGAAAAGCAGAAATGTGGTACTTACGCTGCATAGGGATGGGAGAATCTGTGGCCAGGAACATCACAAAACAGAAATCATAATGGATTACAATGCCACAAAGGAGGAGTGAACAATTTAGACAAGCTGGTGACTGACTACAGCTGACAAAGAATAATGCAACACTGGCCCCTTGTTATATTCTTCAACATCTCGGACATCTCAGCGTACAAGGCATTTGTCATCTGGATGGCGTTGAACCCAGATTGGAACAGAGAGAAGCTCCAGAGGAAACGGCTCTTTCTCGAGGAGTTGGGCAAGGCATTGGTAAGACCTCAAATCCATAGGAGGAAACCCAAGGACCCCAGCTTCTGCAGCCATCGTAAGGAGGATTCAGGAGGAGGATGCTGGTGCCCCATCCGCCCGACCCACAGAACCAACAACTCCAATACCGGGAGTAAGTGTAAGTGATGTTGTTGCATGTGTGTGTGTCTGACTCTCCTGCCTTAGCCTACTGTAACTATATTACGTGAGTGAGTGAGATCTTAGTCAAATTCCTGAACTAAGTGTTTTCATCATTCTAGATTGCAGCCGGGAGCAACAAGAAGAAGCGCTGCGATGTGTGTGGACCCAAGAAGGACAGGAAGACACAGTACACATGCAACAAGTGCAAGAAATACATTTGCAACACACAGACAGTAAAACTCTGTCCCTCATGTGGTGTGTAGACCGACTTTCATTTGTGTTCAATGGGGCTCATTTATCATTTCCATAAAATACTGTATGTAACATTTGTCCTTCCAATTTGTTCAGTTCAAATCAATAAGCATCTATAGTGATGAAGACCTTGTTTCATTTATATTTGTTCAAGAAAAACACGATTATTCCACCCATACCTTGATTATATCAACAACAGCAAAGACAAATAGTGTTTTTATTGATAAATGTGATCTAGCAGAGGTAAATGGCAGATATTAACCATGTATGGTGTCTATAATGCTTGTAATTGATATAAGTCAACATCTAAGTATTAAGTATTTTAATGTAAATTGTTATGGCCGTATTGTTTTAAAAACCAAATAAAAACCATCAGACCCCAATAACAAAAACATGAACACCACACAAGGGTCAAATCCCCAGGTGTTCAAATTTGCAGCAAAATACACTTAAGAGGAGAAAAACTAAAGACAATAAGGGTTGGCAAAGTGTAAAATATCTCCTTGATAAATGTTGAAATAAAATGATGCTAAATCCCTTTAGATTTGGAAGTTCTTTCCCAGTTCTTTCCCTCTCTCTCCTCTCCCCATTCCCCTCCTCTCCCCAATCCCATGTCCCACAATCCCAGCCCACGTGGAACATGACATTTGCAGGTAAATCGTTTAGTCAAATGTCATCCAGAGAAATGTAAACCACAAGGTATTTGCTCCTGATAGAAGAAACTTGTAAAATTGGAAAAAAAATGAATAAGCTAAGCACTCAGACGGCAGGAATAGGTCGGTAGTCTGGGAACCAGAGAGTGAGAATACTTTGCTGATCGTTTTGACTCAAGGGCCACATCAATATTTTTACATTTAGGGTCGGCCGCAATGAAGAGATGCTGTCAACTACACAGAGCCATTTAGGGGGTCTGCTGTCAACTCTTCCACATTAGAGAACATAGGTGGGGGTACGCTGTCAGCTCTTCCACAGTAGAGAACAGCGCCGCTTAGGGGGGAAGCTGTCAACTCTTCCACAGTAGAGAACAGAGACGTTTAGGGGGGATGCTGTCAACTCTTCCACAGTAGAGAACGGAGCCGTTTAGGGGGGATGCTGTCAACTCTTCCACAGTAGAGAACAGAGCCGTTTAGGGGGATGCTGTCAACTCTTCCACAGTAGAGAACAGAGTCGTTTAGGGGGATGCTGTCAACTCTTCCACAGTAGAGAACAGAGCCGTTTAGGGGGATGCTGTCAACTCTTCCACAGTAGGGAACAGAGCCGTTTAGGGGGATGCTGTCAACTCTTCCACAGTAGAGAACAGAGCCGTTTAGGGGGATGCTGTCAACTCTTCCACAGTAGAGAACAGAGTCGTTTAGGGGGATGCTGTCAACTCTTCCACAGTAGGAACAGAGCCGTTTAGGGGGATGCTGTCAACTCTTCCACAGTAGAGAACAGAGTCGTTTAGGGGGATGCTGTCAACTCTTCCACAGTAGGGAACAGAGTCGTTTAGGGGGATGCTGTCAACTCTTCCACAGTAGGGAACAGAGTCGTTTAGGGGGATGCTGTCAACTCTTCCACAATAGAGAACTGAGCCGTTTAGGGGGATGCTGTCAACTCTTCCACAGTAGAGAACAGAGTCGTTTAGGGGGGGTGTGCTGTCAACTCTTCCACAGTAGGGAACAGAGCCGTTTAGGGCGGATGCTGTCAACTCTTCCACAGTAGAGAACAGAGTCGTTTAGGGGGATGCTGTCAACTCTTCCATAATAGAGAACTGAGCCGTTTAGGGGGATGCTGTCAACTATTCCACAGTAGAGAACAGAGTCGTTTAGGGGGATGCTGTCAACTCTTCCACAGTAGAGAACAGAGTCGTTTAGGGGGGATGCTGTCAACTCTTCCACAATAGAGAACGGAGCCGTTTAGGGGGGATGCTGTCAACTCTTCCACAGTAGAGAACAGAGCCGTTTAGGGGGGATGCTGTCAACTCTTCCACAGTAGAGAACAGAGTCGTTTAGGGGGGATGCTGTCAACTCTTCCACAGTAGAGAACAGAGCCGTTTAGTGGGGATGCTGTCAACTCTTCCACAATAGGGAACAGAGTCGTTTAGGGGGGATGCTGTCAACTCTTCCACAGTAGGGAACAGAGTCGTTTAGGGGGGATGCTGTCAACTCTTCCACAGTAGGGAACAGAGTCGTTTAGGGGGGATGCTGTCAACTCTTCCACAATAGAGAACTGAGCCGTTTAGGGGGGATGCTGTCAACTCTTCCACAGTAGAGAACAGAGTCGTTTAGGGGGGATGCTGTCAACTCTTCCACATTAGAGAACAGAGTCGTTTAGGGGGGATGCTGTCAACTCTTCCACAATAGAGAACGGAGCCGTTTAGGGGGGATGCTGTCAACTCTTCCACAGTAGAGAACAGAGCCGTTTAAGGGGGATGCTGTCAACTCTTCCACAGTAGAGAACAGAGTCGTTTAGGGGGATGCTGTCAACTCTTCCACAGTAGAGAACAGAGCCGTTTAGTGGGGATGCTGTCAACTCTTCCACAATAGGGAACAGAGCCGTTTAGGGGGGATGCTGTCAACTCTTCCACAGTAGGGAACAGAGCCGTTTAGGGGGGATGCTGTCAACTCTTCCACAGTAGAGAACAGAGCCGTTTAGGGGGATGCTGTCAACTCTTCCACAGTAGAGAACGGAGCCGTTTAGGGGGGATGCTGTCAACTCTTCCACAGTAGGGAACAGAGCCGTTTAGGGGAGATGCTGTCAACTCTTCCACAGTAGGGAACAGAGCCGTTTAGGAGGGATGCTGTCAACTATTCCCGCTGGATGGAGCGTAAAAAGGCCGTCGGCTCAATTAAGCTTCTCTGGCTCTCCCTCAGTGGGAAATACATATTTATGAGTGTTATCTTTCTCTCTTGCGTCATCTATCTCTTTCTTTCTTTCTTTCTCTCTTCATTTTATTTTCTCTCTGTCTCTGCATCTCCTCTTCTTTTTCACATTCATTTTCACTCCCCCCCTCATCTCTCTCCTACCCCCTCATCTCTCTCCTACCCCTCTCTCCGTAACATTAGGGACAGAGGGTGGAGAACCAGAGTGCCATCACACAGGGCCCAGTGGAGGGTGGAGGGTGGCGGTGCCAGGAGGGTGCCCAGCACTACACCTAAGGAGGGTGCCCAGCACTGCACCTAAGGAGGGTGCCCAGCACTGCACCTAAGAGAGGGTGCCCAGCACTGTTCACCTAAGGAGGGGGTGCCCAGCACTGCACCTAAGGAGGGTGCCCAGCACTGCACCTGTTAGGAGGGTGCCCAGCACTGCACCTGTTAGGAGGGTGCCCAGCACTGCACCTAAGGAGGGTGCCCAGCACTGCACCTAAGGAGGGTGCCCAGCACTGCACCTAAGGAGTTTCCTAAGGAGTAGTGTGGGCGTGTTCACTTGTTATTGAGTAGTGTGGGTGTGTTCACTTGTTATTGAGTAGTGTGGGCGTGTTCACTTGTTATTGAGTAGTGTGTGGGCGTGTTCACTTGTTATTGAGTAGTGTGGGCGTGTTCACTTGTTATTGAGTAGTGTGTGTGTGGGCGTGTTCACTTGTTATTGAGTAGTGTGGGTGTGTTCACTTGTTATTGAGTAGTGTGCGTGTGTTCACTTGTTATTGAGTAGTGTGGTGTGTGTTATTGGGTGTGGTGCGTGTTCACTTGTTATTGAGTAGTGTGCGCGTGTTCACTTGTTATTGAGTAGTGTGGGTGTGTGTTCACTTGTTATTGAGTAGTGTGTGTTATTGAGTGTGTTCACTTGTTATTGAGTAGTGTGGGTGTGTTCACTTGTTATTGAGTAGTGTGGGTGTGTTCACTTGTTATTGAGTAGTGTGGTGTTCACTTGGGCGTTATTGTTCACTTGTTATTGAGTAGTGTGGGTGTGTTCAACTTGTTATTGAGTAGTGTGTGTGTTCGTGTTCACTTGTTATTGAGTAGTGTGGGTGTGTTCACTTGTTATTGAGTAGTGTGGGTGTGTTTCACTTGTTATTGAGTAGTGTGGGTGTGTTCACTTGTTATTGAGTAGTGTGGTGTGTTCGTGTTCACTTGTTATTGAGTAGTGTGGGTGTTCACTTGTTATTGGGCGTGTTCACTTGTTATTGAGTAGTGTGGGTGTGTTCACTTGTTATTGAGTAGTGTGGGTGTGGGCGTGTTCACTTGTTATTGAGTAGTGTGGGTGTGTTCACTTGTTATTGAGTAGTGTGGGTGTGTTCACTTGTTATTGAGTAGTGTGGGTGTGGGCGTGTTCACTTGTTATTGAGTAGTGTGCGCGTGTTCACTTGTTATTGAGTAGTGTGGGTGTGTTCACTTGTTATTGAGTAGTGTGTGTGTTCACTTGTGTTCACTTGTTATTGAGTAGTGTGGGTGTGTGTGTCACTTGTTATTGAGTAGTGTGTGTGTTCACTTGTTATTGAGTAGTGTGGGTGTGTTCACTTGTTATTGAGTAGTGTGGGTGTGTTCACTTGTTATTGAGTAGTGTGGGTGTGTTCACTTGTTATTGAGTAGTGTGGGTGTGTTCACTTGTTATTGAGTAGTGTGAGTGTGGGCGTGTTCACTTGTTATTGAGTAGTGTGGGTGTGTTCAACTTGTTATTGAGTAGTGTGTGTGTGGGCGTGTTCACTTGTTATTGAGTAGTGTGGGTGTGTTCACTTGTTATTGAGTAGTGTGGGTGTGTTCACTTGTTATTGAGTAGTGTGGGTGTGTTCACTTGTTATTGAGTAGTGTGGGTGTGTTCACTTGTTATTGAGTAGTGTGTTCACTTGTTATTGAGTAGTGTGGGGTGTGTTCAACTTGTTATTGGGTAGTGTGTGTGTGGTGCGTGTTCACTTGTTATTGAGTAGTGTGGGTGTGTTCACTTGTTATTGAGTAGTGTTGGTGTGTTCACTTGTTATTGAGTAGTGTGGGTGTGTTCACTTGTTATTGAGTGTGAGTGTGGGTGTGTTCACTTGTTATTGAGTAGTGTGGGTGTGTTCAACTTGTTATTGAGTAGTGTGAGTGTGGGCGTGTTCACTTGTTATTGAGTAGTGTGGGTGTGTTCAACTTGTTATTGAGTAGTGTGTGTGTGGGCGTGTTCACTTGTTATTGAGTAGTGTGTGTGTGGGCGTGTTCACTTGTTATTGAGTAGTGTGTGTGTGGGCGTGTTCACTTGTTATTGAGTAGTGTGGGTGTGGGCGTGTTCACTTGCCCCACATGCACTCACTCTTGCTGAACCAGCAGCCTACCTGTCGTGTTTGGCCCCTGTTGTGATGGCCATGCTTTTTAGTGAACCAACCCAAGCAGAGAGACGCAGCTGGCATTCTCATTACTGCTAGGCCTGAGATCAGCACAGCAGCACAGCAACACAGCAGCAGCTGCCCCAGACAGTCAATCAGGCAGCTAGGCCAACACCCCCATAGTGGAGGCCTCCAACACAGACCACTGGCCCTTAGCACTGGCCACAACGGAGAGGAGAGGAGGTACTGTCTGAGCAAGTATACCTCCTGTAACAGTACAGTAGAGCCCTGTTCAATCAGAACTGGTGACAGGGTTTGCCGGTTGGTAGGAAAGACAAATGATTCTTCCTGCAAGGATATACTGTGAGGATCAACATAGCGTATCTACAATGTAACAGGCATAATAAATATACAATCTGTAATGTGTGAAACAAAACGTCAATACCATGGCCCTTCAGACATGCTGGCAGAGTAAAAGACCCTGAGGAAGTGGTATCTGGGGTTGATTGATCCGGGGTCCTAGAGTTGTGTAGCACACGGACTCACGGCACAGGCAGAGCTGTGACACACTGGTCTGGAAAGGAGGCCATCTAAGACGTTGGGGGGGTGGGGTTGCTAAGCTGACGTGGAATTGTTTTAAGATGGTCATACTATGGATCATTTAGCTATTTGATTTAGAATTTTAGGACCCCTTTGGGTATCCCAAAACTATATAAAATAATTCCTTTGATTAAATATTTATTTGGGCCTTTACTACTAAAGCCCTTAGAAACGCTTTGAATAACACATTCATAAATGGCCAAAAGGAAAGTAAACAGGGTTTTTGTAAGGGGTGTAAGGGGTGGAAGGGGTGGAAGGGGGTGGAAGGGGGTGGGGTGTAAGGGGTGGAAGGGGTGGAAGGGGTGGAAGGGTGGAAGGAGTGGAAGGGGTGGAAGGGGTGGAAGGGGTGGAAGGAGTGGAAGGGGTGGAAGGGGTGGAAGGGGTGGAAGGGGGGAAGGGGTGGAAGGGGTGGAAGGGGTGGATGGGGTGGAAGGGTGGAAGGGGTGGAAGGGGTGGAAGGAGTGGAAGGGGTGGAAGGGGTGGAAGGGGTGGAAGGAGTGGAAGGGATGGAAGGGGTGGAAGGATGGAAGGGGTGGAAGGGGTGGAAGGGATGGAAGGGGTGGAAGGGGTGGAAGGGATGGAAGGGGTGGAAGGGGTGGAAGGGGTGTAAGGGTGGAAGGGGTGGAAGGGGTGGAAGGGATGGAAGGGGTGAAGGGGTGGAAGCGGTGGAAGGGGTGGAAGGGGTGGAAGGGGTGGAAGGGGTGGAAGGGGTGCATACTGGCGGCAGAGAAGTCAGACGCAGGACAGAAAAAACTTTGTTTCCAAACGGCGCAGTTTAATAACAAAAAACCCACCGGAAAACAGAACAATAAAATAATGGGTATATATATACATACATATAATATAATGTTTAAAAGTTTGGGGTCACTTAGAAATGTCCTTGTTTTTGAAAGAAAATCACATTTTTGTCCATTAAAATAACATCAGATTGATCAGAAATACAGTGTAGACTTAATAGAAATAGTTAATGTTGTAAAAAAAAAAAAGTGTTTTTCTTTCAAAAACAAGGACATTTCTAGGTGACCCCAAACTTTTGAACGGTAGTGAAAATATAATGAAAAAAAATATATATATATATATAATCCCATGTAATTGATGGGATTGAAACCAGGAGTGATACAAAACAAGACAGAACCAAAGGAAAATGAAAAGAGGATCAGAGATGTCTAGAAGGTCGGTGACTTCAACCGCCGAATGCCGCCCGAACAAGGAGAGGGACCAACCTCGGAAGAAGTCGTGACATATATATACATATATATATATATATATATATATATATATATCACAAAAAAATATATATATATATATATTAATGTATTTTGTGGTAGAGTCCCAATCGATTCAGATGCTACCAAACAGAAGATGGCGTATTGACGGTACCTACTTCAGACGAGTCTCCTGACATGGACAACACTATCATGTTTTTGAGAACTATCATGTTCGTGAGAGTTTGTAGGTTTGTAGGTCAAACCGTTTGGACGCTACAGATGTTTACATGAGAAGACCGATATTCGGGATGTCTCATGGTCTGATAAACATCATCTAGCTCTGCTACCTTTTAACACAGATGCGGAAACACGAGGCTGGCGGATGTGGTTGATTGAGATGCATCCAATGCAAAAAAACAGATATCTCTAGTTTCAACTGATGGATTTTGATTGTTTTGTTATGCAACTTAGATTGATAGATCGACTTTTCAAATCAAATGATATTTGATTTGTCACACGCGCCGAATACAACAGGTGTAGGTAGACCTTACAGTGAAACGCTTACTTACAAGCCCTTAACCAACAATGCTCTAAGAGGTTTTAAGAAAAATAAGTGTTGTCCTGCGAATGACAGGTATGAGTGCCTTATCAAGTGTCTGAAGTAAACCCTCCCCATCCGACTTGTTGAAGAAGAAGTATTCCTCCAGTACGGGGTGAGTAGTCGCTGTCCTGATATCTAGAAGCTCTTTTCGGTCATAAGACATGGTGGCAGAAACATTATGTACAAAATAAGTTACATATAACAGGAAAAAACACACACAATAACACAACTGGCTAGGAGATCGTAAAACGCCAGCCATTTAGTGGGGTTTAATGCAGTATTCTCTCAGATTGATTTGGTTGATTGATTAGTTCTCTCAAATGGTATTTTATTCCTTGGGGTTTGAGACCTCTCAACCGTTGTAATGGGGGGGTGGGGCTGTGTTTGGCTGTGTGTCTAGGTGTTTAAGTGAGAAAGCCACAGAGAAGGGCCAACCATTATCGACACATCAAACCAACAACATCAAAGAGCCATTCCAGACATTGAAGTCAGGAGGACTTCTAGAGTTACAGTAGGTGTTAGACTAGAGTTGTAGCCTTTAGGGCCTTCCCTCTCTCTCTCTCTCTCTCTCTCTCTCTCTGACACTGGCCCCCAGAGCAGAGACCATTCCCTCCACTCAGCCTGCATGAGGACCTGGCCTCCCACTCATATTCACTGCTCCCTGGGTGGCTGGTGATGAGGTGGCCAAGCTACTCGCCAGCTCCATCACCAGTAAGTGCTTGAGAGTGATGGGCACATCACCACACACTTACACATGGGCACTGACACACACACACACACTACACACTTACACACAGGCACTGACACACACACCACACACATCACACCCATCACACACATACACACACACCATACTGTAATTAGTTTACAGGTTTTCACTTTCTCACCACATGTTTTTTCTGTTGATGGTCTCTCACCTTGACAACCCCATTAGCAAAAAGCTAAAAACACTGAATCTCAATTATGGGGGAAAATTTATTCCTGGCTGAAATACGGCCTGGTTTTTCAGACTGTTGTATAATGATGATGCATTATGGTGATATTAACTATACTTCCCTGCACTCTCCTCTCCATCTCATATTGATTTTCTTCTCCCACACAGGGCTGAGGATGGATGGGAGGAGGGGAGGAGAGAAGGAGGGGAGGAGGGGAGGAGAGAAGGAGGGGAGGAGAGAAGGAGGGGAGGAGGGGAAGAGGCGAGGAGGAAAGGGGAGAAGGAGGGGAGGAGGGAAGGAGAGAATGAGGGGAGGAGAGGTGGAGGGGAGGAGAGGAGGAGGGAGGAGGGGAGGAGGAATGAGGGGAGGAGAGAAGGAGGGGAGGAGGGGAGGAGAGAAGGAGGGGAGGAGGGGAGGAGAGAAGGAGGGGAGGA
Source organism: Oncorhynchus nerka (assembly GCF_034236695.1). NCBI lineage: Eukaryota > Metazoa > Chordata > Actinopteri > Salmoniformes > Salmonidae > Oncorhynchus > Oncorhynchus nerka. The sequence goes on from NC_088421.1 coordinate 33,045,901, forward strand.
GGGGAGGAGAGAAGGAGGGGAGGAGGGGAGGAGAGAAGGAGGGGAGGAGGGGAGGAGAGAACGAGGGGAGGAGGGGAGGAGGGGAGGAGAGAACGAGGGGAGGAGGAGGAGGAGGGGAGGAGAGAAGGAGGGGAGGAGGGGAGGAGAGAAGGAGGGGAGGAGGGGAGGAGAGGAGAAGGGGAGGAGAGGAGGAGGGGAGGAGGGGGCAGGGCTAAAAGAGGAAAATATCTGGGACCCTAAAAGCCCACCTGGAGTCATCATTGGGGTATATTCCAGATCATTATAGAGTTGTATAACTGTTGATGAATAGTCTTTTCTAGAACATCTCTATCTCCATGGGACTTAATCTGGGGTCTTTGTTACACCATCAAAGTAGCTTATCATAGTATATGCCATTTAACCAATAGGAAGTACCACCCAGTTGACTACCTCAAAACGGTGAAAGTCCTCAATGGCGCTGCCCATTCTAAAAGTGGCTTTTGGGTTGTGGAGTTGTCTTTCTAAGTCTTTGATCTGCACTGACCATTAAACAGAGGTCCCCTGGAGGGGGTCGTTTTTAGTCTCTGTCTGTCTGCCTGTCTGCATGATTGCTTGCCTGCTTGACTGTGGCTGTCTGCCTGCCTGCCTGTCTGCCTGTCTGTGTGTCTGTCTGCTTGCCTCCCTGCCTCCCTCCCTCCCTCCATGTCTGTCTGTCTGTCTGTCTGTCTGTCTGTCTGTCTGTCTGTCTGTCTGTCTGTCTGTCTGTCTGTCTGTCTGTCTGCTTGCTTGTCTGTCTGTCTGCCTGCCTGTCTGCCTGTCTGTGTGTCTGTCTGCTTGCCACCCAGCCTGTCTCCCTGCCTGCCTGTCTCCCTGCTTGCCTGTCTCCCTCCCTCCCTCCCTCCCTCCCTCCCTCCCTCCCTCCCTCCCTCCCTCCCTCCCTCCCCTCCCTCCCTCCCTGTCTGTCTGTCTGTCTATTTGTCTGTCTGTCTATTCTGTCTGTCTGTCTGTCTGTCTATTTGTCTGTCTGTCTGTCTGTCTATTTGTCTGTCTGCCTGCCTGCCTATTTGTCTGTCTGCCTGTCTGCAGACAAAGAAAATTGAGAGCTAGCCCAGCGGCCTGAGCCATTGAGAGGGTCAAGGAAAATGAGAAGTAGCTGTAGACATGGCTAGACTGATGGAAGGGATAAACATGTGAGGCTGATCAGTCGATAGCAGAGCAGGAGATTTATACGGCTTAAAGGGGGGGAGGAAAAGGTGATGAATTACGCTGGCCTACCGCTGCCATTTGAGCAGGCGGGGGATGGGGGGGGGGTCAGGGGGTGAGGAGGTGGGTAAAGAGGGAGATTTATTAGAGTTACGCTCACTGTGCTGTCACTTAGAGGATGAAAGAGAGGGACAGAGAGAGTGAGTGAGAGAGAGTGAGCGAGAGAGAGAAAGAGAGAGAATGGGGGAGAGAAAATGAGAGGAAAAGACAGGGTGAAGAGAAGGACAGAAGATGAGATGACCTTTACAGATAAACAGAAAGAGAGAGGCAAGGACTGAGAAAAATACCAGCAAGAGACTGGTGTACAGAACGAAAGGGTCATCACAAGACAGAGATATACAGATAGAGTGAATGACTAAAGGAGACAGAGTACAGACACATACACAGACAGACAGACAGACAGACAGACAGACAGACAGACAGACAGACAGACAGACAGACAGACAGACAGACAGACAGACAGACAGACAGACAGACAGACAGACAGACAGTGAGGGTCATGTGTGTGTGTGTGTGTGTGTGTGCACATACATGTGTATGTGAATATTTTGCGTCAATGTTGTGACCCTCTCCAATCCACGTCTATGAGAACAACTGTGTGTGTGTGTGTGTGTGTGTGTGTGTGTGTGTGTGTGTGTACATACATGTGTATGTGAATATTTTGCGTCAATGTTGTGACCCTCTCCAATCCACGTCTGTGAGAACAACTGTGTGTGTGTGTGCCTGTGTGTAACTCCTGTGACCCGATGCCACAGCTTATGCAAATTAACTCTGTTGAGTAATCGTCACACTCGATGCTGACAGACAACACTAATGAAGCACACAAAAGTGTTAGCGTGTGGCTAACCGCGAGCCACTCAACATTCCAGCCAACAGAGTGATGACTAAGATGTACTGTAGCACGTACTGTAGCCTAGCATCGCTAGCTATTCATCAGGCAGTGGTTTTGACAGCAGGACACTCAGAGAATAGGAATGGGTTCCATGTCCATGCTGTCCTCTAATCAGCTTTGGTAACGGACTAGGAAGTAGAGTGAATATGATGGGAGGTCTATTCCTTGTATTTTTGACATTTCAAAATTGTATAATCAGCAAATGAAAACAAAATGACAGATTTGACAACAAAAAAAATCTGATTTTTGAAAAATGTATTTCCCCCCCAAAACCACATTCCTGCTTTGATTAAATACAAAACTGTGTATGTCAAAGTGCTACTGTAAACTGCTGGTCTCATTTCAATCATTATGTGATGATACATTTTTAATGCTAGTGATTGATACCATTACGCCTTCATATATTGAGTGTTTATTCCAAACGGAGCAGAGATAAAAAGTTCACAGGGAACAACACACACACACACACACACACACACACACACACATCCTAAAGGTATGAATTGTCCATATCTATAACACAATTAACGGCATCCCCCAGGGATGAATACTATCCACTCTTCAGTTAATTCAGAGAGAGAGAGTACAGGTGGGCAGAAATAGGCTGAATGATGTATGAATGAAAGGATGCTCAGGCCTACTCTGGTATACATATTAAACATGTGCACATATCCATATATCTATATATTTCTCCCAGGAGACCTGAAAGACAAATCCTGAGCTCAGAAACAAACACACACAGACCTACACATGTATATTATGGACATATACTCACTCATACACACAGACACAGGCAAACACATAGGTTTAAATGTGAAAGTCAATCTCAATTTGGATTTGAAAGGAATAGTGCTGAGACTGGTGCAAAAAATATGGTGGTAGGAAACTTTCTCTGGACCACATTTCTACCAATACAATGCTTTTTAACTTCAGTAGTACGTTTACATGATGAATCAAGTTATCAACCTAGCACCTTTTTTCCCTGTTAGCTAGTGATAGCTGGTGTTAGTGATCAAAGAGTATCTATATACCGACAAGATACTGGACTGAACACTCTAACAATGGGAATAAATGTCTGCAATGGTGGAAGGCAGGCCTGAGGATGCGGGATCAGGCGGGGACATTCTAGCCAATGAGAGGGCACATACGTGTCTGAACAACAGGCTCTGATATAAAATAATTGTCTCAAAGTTGCCGGAATGCTTATATGAGTACATTCGTACCTAAACTTCAATCAAATAAACCTCACAGAGCAAATTACATTTAACATTTAAGTCACTTAGCAGATGTTCTTATCCAGAGCGACTTACAAGAGCAGTTAGGGTGTAGTGCCTTGCTCAAGGGCACAGCAACAGATAAAAACATATATAACATCAACTAAAACAAAATACGTTATTTACATAAGTATTCAGACCCTTTACTATGAGACTTGAAATTGAGCTCTGGTGCATCCTTTTTCATTGATCATCCGTGAGATGTTTCTACAACTTGATTGGAGTCCACCTGTGGCAAATTCAATTGATTGGACATGATTTGGAAAGGCACATACCTGTCTATATAAGGTCCCACAGTTGACAGTGCTTGTCAGAGCAAAAATCAAGCCATGAGGTTGAAGGAATTGTATGTAGAGCTACGAGACAGGTTTGTGTTGAGAAACAGATCTGGGGAAGGGTACCAAAAAATGTCTGCAGCATTGAAGGTCCCCAAGAACACAGTGGCCTCCATCATTCTTAAATGGAAGAGGTTTGGAACCACCAAGACACTTCCTAGACCTGGCCACATGGCCAAACTGAGCAATCGGGGGAGAAGGGCCTTGGTCAGGGAAGCGACCAAGAACCCAATGGTCACTCAGACAGAGCTCCAGAGTTCCTCTGTGGTAATGGGAGAACATTCCAGAAGGACAACCATCTCTGCAGCACTCCATCAATCAGGCCTTTATGGTAGAGTGGCCAGACGGAAACCACCCGCTTGGAGTTTGACAAACAGCACCTAAAAGACTATCAGACCATGAAAACAAGATTCTCTGGTCTGATGAATCCAAGATTTAATTCCTTGGTCTGAATGCCAAGCGTCCCGTCTGGAGGAAACCTGGCACCATCCGTACTGTGAAACATGGTGGTGGCAGGATCATGCTGTGGGAATGTTTTCAGGGGCAGGGACTTGGAGACTAGTCAGGATTGAGGGAAAAATTAATGGAGAAAAGTAGAGAGAGATCCTTGATGAAAACCTGCTCCAGAGTTCTCAGGACCTCAGAGTGGGGCAAAGGTTCCCCATCCTACAGGACAAAAACCCTAAGCACACTGTAACGGCGTTCATCTGTTGAATGAAGAGAGTCGGACCGAAATGCAGCGTGTAGGTTACTCATGTTACTTTAATGAAGAAAAACGTGATACATGAAATAACTATACAATACCAAAACAACAAACGGAACGTGACACTATTACAGCCTATCTGGTGAATACACAAAGACAGGGACAAACACCCACCAAATACAAAGAGAAACTGAGGCTGTCTAAATACGGTTCTCAATCAGAGACAACGACAAGCACCTGACTCTGATTGAGAACCGCCTCAGGCAGCCAAGCATAACTAGACACACCCCTAAACAGCCGCGATCCCAACTATACAAACCCCAATACGAAAACAACATATAAACCCATGTCACACCCTGGCCTACCCAAACATATAACAAAAACACAAAATACAATGACCAAGGCGTGACACACACAACCAAGACAACGCAGGAGTGGCTTTGGGACAAGTCTCTGAATGGCCTTGAATGGCCCAGTCAGATCCCGGACTTGATCCCGATCGAACATCTCTGGAGAGGCCTGAAAAAAGCTGTTCAGCGACGCTCCCCATCCAACCTGACAGAGCTTGAGAGGATCTGCAGAGAAGAATGGGAGAAACTCACCAAATACAGGCGTGCCAAGCTTGTAGGGTCATACCCAAGAAGACTCAAGGCCCTAATTGCTGCCAAAGGTGCTTTTACTGAGTAGAGGGTCTGAATACTTATGTAAATGTGTTATTTCTGTTTCATTTTTTTTTTTTTATAAATTTGCAACATTTGTAAATACCTGTTTTTGCTTTGTCATTGTGGGTTATTGTGTGCAGATTGATGAAGAAAGAAAATAATTTAATCCATTTTAGAATAAGGCTGTAACGTAACAAAATGTGGAAAAAGCCAACGAGTCTGAATACTTACCGAATGCACTGAACTCTTTGGCCTGGTTATTACCTTGCTTGAGAGTAAAATTAATTTAGGAGTGCATGAAATAAGAAATGGAGTCGGTTGACTAGCCACCAGACAGAATCCATCACTCCACACATTACCATTAATATGAAATTATCCAGAGTGGATGAGTGGATGACCTTTCCCACAAACCCCTGCTGCTGGATGGGGTGGACCAGGCTCCACAGAGGCAGCTGGAGATGTTATTACAGCAAACAAATAAATAAATATGTGGTGAAATCATAAGGCCTCTCCATTGGTCAGGGAGTAACTCTCTCTTAGGATGTGAGTGTGTTGTATCAAAACAAAAGATATGTACAACCATTGCCAACCATTCCTTTGGTGTTAATGTACATTTCAAAAGTATCATTTTCAAACTGCAAAGCCAACAACATAGGCTATATGTGGTCTTATTATTAGAATGTTGATTCCCATCCCTCTATAGACTAGGTAGGTGTTGCGTGGTCGACAGACATAATGAGTTGTGACTTATTACAGGCGTGGGTGACTCCTGTCCAACCATGGCAGTCCTGACTCCAATTCATCTCAATAACTGTCACGTCTTCAATTCTGAGATGTGGCATTTTCGACTGGCGCTTGACGGCAGAGAGCGAGAAGTGAAGGTCTGTCTGAAATAGTTGTGTGAGTGAAACATATAGAAATTCGGGAAAGGTCTTCATTTTTTCCTTGAAGAGCTGTGTCTTTTGTGGGGCATTTAATGGTGTGTAACGCCAATCTCAATCTGTTGATTTGTTAGACACGCAGTCCGAGATGTGCTAGCCACCCGCTCAAGTTTCTCAGTGTGGGGACGATGGCCTTGGAAAACCACGGCTGTAATCTGATGAAGAGTTGGATTTGTTATTGGTGAAAGATAGAAAAGAGTGGGGGGAAAGAGAGAGATAGAAGGGGAAGATATATGTATGCATATATACTGTTATTTTTCACTGTCTTTTTAACTGTTGTTTTCATTTCATTACTTAACTATTGTTCACCTAATACCTTTTTTTCACTTACAAAGTGCACTGTTGGTTAGAGCCTGTAAGTAAGCATTTCACTGGTTGTATTCGGCACACGTGACAATTAGACTTTGATTTGACATACAGTTGATGTCGGACGTTTACATACACTTAGGTTTTTCAACCACTCCACAAATGTCTTGTTCACAAACTATAGTTTTGGCAAGTCGGTTAGGACATCTACTTTGTGCATGACACAAGTCATTTTTCCAACAATTGTTTACAGACAGATTAGTTAACTTATGATTCACTATATCACAATTCCAGTGGGTCAGAAGTTTACATACACTAAGTTGACTGTGCCTTTAAAATTCCAGAAAATTATGTCATGGCTTTAGAAGCTTCTGATAGGCTAATTGACATCATTTGAGTCAATTGGATGTGTACCTGTGGATGTATTTCAAGGCCTACCTTCAAACTCAGTGCCTCTTTGCTTGACATCATGGGAAAATCAAAAGAATTCAACCAAGACCTCAGAAAAAAATTTAGACCTCCACAAGTCTGGTTCATCCTTGGGAGCAATTTCCAAATGCCTGAAGATACCACGTTCATCTGTACAAAAAATAGTACGCAAGTATAAACACCATGAGACCACACAGCTGCCATAACACTCAGGAAGGAGACATGTCCTAGAGATGAACGTATTTTGGTGCAAAAAGTGCAAATCAATCACAGAACAACAGCAAAGGACCTTGTGCAGATGCTGGAGGAAACAGGTACAAAAGTATCTATATCCACAGTAAAACGAGTGTCACGTCCTGACCATAGAGAGTCGTTATTTTCTATGGCGGAGTAGGTCAGGGTGTGACTGGGGGTTAGTCTAGTTTATTATTTCTATGTAGGTGTTCTAGTTTTCATGTTTCTATGTTGGTGATTTGTATGATTCCCAATTAGAGGCAGCTGGTAATTGTTGTCCCTAATTGGGTATCATATTTAAGTAGTGTTTGTTCCCACCTGTGTTTGTGGGATATTGTATTTTGAGTTAGTGCACGTAGCATCTCTGTAGTCACGGTTCGTTGTTAGTTTGTTGTTCATTAAAATTATGTGGAACTCAACATCCGCTGCGCCTTGGTCCGTTTCTACAAACATTTGTGACAACGAGTCCTATATCGACATAACCTGAAAGGCCGCTCAGCAAGGAAGAAGCCACTGCTCCAAAACCGCCATAAAAAAGCCAGACTACGGTTTGCAACTGCACATTAGGACAAAGATTGTACTTTTTGGAGAAATTTCCTCTGGTCTGATGAAACAAAAATATAACTGTTTGGCCATAATGACCATTGTTATGTTTGGAGGGAAAAGGGGGATGCTTGCAAGCCGAAGAACACCATCCCAACCGTGAAGCACGGGGGTGGCAGCATCGTGTAGTGGGGGTGCTTTGCTGCAGGAGGGACTGGTGCACTTCACAAAATAGACGTCATCATGAGGACGGAAAATTATGTGAATATATTGAAGACATCAGTCAGGAAGTTAAAGCTTGGTCGCAAATGGGTCTTCCAAATGGACAATGACCCCAAGCATACTTCCAAAGTTGTGGCAAAATGGCTTAAGGACAACAAAGTCAAGGTAATGGAGTGGCCACCATCACAAAGCCCTTACCTCAATCCTATAGAAAATGTGTGGGCAGAACTAAAAAAGCGAGTGCGAGCAAGGAGTCCTACGAACCTGACTCAGTTACACCAGCTCTGTCAGGAAGAATGGGCCAAAATTCTCCCAACTTATTGTGGAAGGCTACCCAAAATGTTTGACCCAAGTTAAACAATTTAAAGGCAATGCTACCAAATACTAATTGAGTGTATGTAAACTTCTGACCCACTGGAAATGTGATGAAAGAAATAAAAACTGAAATAACGAATTCTCTCTTATTCTGACATTTCACATTCTTAAAATAAAGAGGTGATCCTAACTGACCTCAAACAGGGAATCTTTACTAGGATTAAATGTCAGGAACTGTGAAAAACTGAGTTTAAATGTATTTGGCTACGGGGAATGTTAACTTCCGACTTCAACTGTACATGTATGCTATATAGAGAGAGGGAGCGAGAGAGAGGACTCCTTCCTCTTATCTGAAACCCCCAGAACTGACATACATCAGGGAGCCAGGTTTTCATTCTCTTTAAATGTTGAAGTGGTTAATTACAGGAATGCTCTATTTTCTCCAGGGATCATCTGCAGGGGATATACTGTATGGGGTGGGTGAGTTGATCACAGATTCAGTGTTTTTGACCCTGGCGAGTGTGGCATTCTGATTGCTGACGCAGTCTGTGTCGTGTCCTGATGGACAGTTGGTACTGCATCCACATGATGCGTTTGTTTTAATGAGCAATGAGTCGTGTCTTGCAGGAGAATGATGTTTGACTGAGGCATAACATTCTAACAGGAAGTGTAGCAGTAGCAGCTTGAGTTCATTCACAGCAGGTTGTTATATTTAGGCAACGGAGGCATTATTATCCATCCATTCCCTTTGGAGTCAGATGAATCTGTGGAGGAAGACAAAACCGTTTTGGACCACACACATATACAGAGACACAAATATACACATGCACACACACATATACACACATACACAAATACATATATACACACACACACAGGCAGGCAGGCAGGCACACACACTATCTCGTCTCTCTCCGTCTCTCTCTCCCATCCCCTCCTCCCATATCTATTTCTGTGTTCCCTTACTAGTCATCCTGTGTGAAACCATCCCAGACAGGTCCTGTCAGTCCAGGTAATGGGGGGTGATCAGCAAGGCTTGATCCAATTACACTATACGGCTAGGGGGCCGACAGGAGGAGGCTGAGAAGGGGATACAGGAGGAGGCTGAGAGGGGGAGACAGGAGGAGGCTAAGGGGGAACCAGGGGAGGCTGAGAGGGGAGACAGGGGGAGGCTGAAAGGGGAGACAGGAAGAGGCTGAGGGGGAGACAGGAGGAATTTGGGGGAGGCTAAGAGGGGGAGACAGGAGGAGGCTGTGGGGAGACAGGGGAAGGGCTGAGAGGGGAGACAGGAGGAGGCTAAGAGGGGGAGACAGGGGTAGGTTGAGAGGGGAATCAGGAGGAGGCTGAGAGGGAGTCAGGAGGAATTTGGGGGAGGCTAAGAGGGGGAGACAGGAGGAGGCTGAGGGGGAGACAGGGGTAGGCTGAGAGGGGAGTCAGGAGGAGGCTAAGAGGGGAGTCAGGAGGAGGCTGAGAGGGGAGACAGGGGAGGCTGAGAGGGGAGACAGGGGAGGCTGAGAGGGGAGAAAGGAGGAATTTGGGGGAGACTAAGAGGGGAGACAGGAGGAGGCTGGGGGGGACAGGGGAGGCTGAGAGGGGAGACAGGAGAAGGCTAAGGGGGTAGACAGGAGGAGGCGGAGGGGGAGACAGGGGTAGGACTGAGAGGGGAGACAGGAGGAGGCTAAGAGGGGGAGACAGGGGTAGGTTGAGAGGGGAGTCAGGAGGAGGCTGAGAGGGGAGTCAGGAGGGAGAGGGGAGACAGGAGAAATTTGGGGGAGGTTAAGAGGGGGAGACAGGAGGAGGCTGAGGGAGACAGGAGGAGGCTAAGGGGGAACCAGGGGAGGCTGAGAGGGGAGACAGGGGAGGCTGAAAGGGGAGACAGGAAGAGGCTGAGGGGGAGACAGGAGGAATTTGGGGGAGGCTAAGAGGGGAGACAGGAGGAGGCTGTGGGGGGAGACAGGGGAAGGGCTGAGAGGGGAGACAGGAGGAGGCTGAGGGGGAGACAGGGGTAGGTTGAGAGGGGAATCAGGAGGAGGCTGAGAGGGGAGTCAGGAGGAATTTGGGGGAGGCTAAGAGGGGGAGACAGGAGGAGGCTGAGGGGAGGCAGGGGACAGGGAGAGGGGAGTCAGGAGGAGGCTGAGAGGGGAGTCAGGAGGAGGCTGAGAGGGGAGACAGGGGGAGGCTGAGAGGGGAGACAGGGGAGGCTGAGAGGGGAGATGGGGAGGCTGAGAGGGGAGAAAGGAGGAATTTGGGGAGACTAAGAGGGGGAGACAGGAGGAGGCTGGGGGGACAGGGGGAGGCTGAGAGGGGAGACAGGAGAAGGCTGAGGGGTAGACAGGAGGAGGCGGAGGGGAGACAGGGGTAGGACTGAGAGGGGAGACAGGAGGAGGCTAAGAGGGGGAGACAGGGGTAGGTTGAGAGGGGAGTCAGGAGGAGGCTGAGGGGGAGTCAGGAGGAGGCTGAGAGGGAGACAGGAGGAATTTGGGGGAGGTTAAGAGGGGGGAGACAGGAGGAGGCTGAGGGACAGGGAGGCTGAGGGGGAGGCTGAGGGGGAGACAGGAGGAGACTAAGAGGGGGAGACAGGGGGAGGTTGAGACGGGAGACAGGAGGAGGCTGAGGGGGGAGACAGGAGGAGGCTGTTGAGGGGAGACAGGAGGAGGCTGAGAGGGGAGACAGGAGGAGGCTAAGAGGGAGAGACTGAGGGTGGAGGGGGGCTGAGATGCTGAGAGGGGAAGACAGGAGCTGAGGGGGAGGCTGAGATGTGGAGGCAGGGAAGGAGGCTGAGGGGGAGACAGGGGAGGCTGAGGCTGAGGGTGGAGACGGGGAGGCTGAGAGGGGAAACATGAGGCTGAGGGGGAGACAAGGAGATGCTGAGAGGGGAAGATAGGAACATGCTGATGGGGGAGGCAGGGAGATGTTAGGAGGGGAGGCAGAAGGAGGCTGAGGGGGAGACAGAGGGAGGCTGAGGGGGAGACAGGAGGAGGCTGAGGGTGGAGGCAGGGGAGGCTGAGGGGGACACAGTAGGAGGCTGAGGGGGAGACAGTAGGAGGCTGAGGGGGAGACAGGGGAGGCTGAGGGGGAGACAGGGGAGGCTGAGGGGTTGAGACAGGGTGTAGGAAGAGACAGGAGGAGGCTGAGGGGAGACAGGAGGAGGCTGAGGGGGAGACAGGGTGTAGGGAGAGACAGGAGGATGCTGAGGGGGGGACAGGGTGTAGGGAGAGAGGAGGAGGCTGAGAGGGAGACAGGAGGAGGCTGAGAGGGAGACAGGAGGAGGCTGAGGGGGAGATAGGAAGAGGCTGAGAGGGTAGGCAGGAGGAGGCTGAGGGGGAGACAGGGGCAGGCCGGGGGAGACAGGGGAGGCTGAGGGGGAGACAGCGGAGGCTGAGGGGGAGATAGGAAGAGGCTGAGAGGGGAGACAGGGGAGGCTGAGGGGGAGACAGGGGAGGCTGAGGGGGGATACAGGGTGTAGGGAGAGACAGGAGGAGGCTGAGGGGGAGACAGGGGGAGGCTGAAGGGGAGACTAGAGGAGGCTGAGGGGGGAGACAGGGTGTAGGAAGAGACAGGAGGAGGCTGAGGGGGAGACAGGAGGAGTCACCTGCGTCCCAAATGGCACCCAATTATCTATATAGTGCACTACTTTTGACCTGAGCCCAGAAGTAGTGCACCATGTAAGGAATGGGTAGCCATTTTGGACATAGACAAGGAGTCTGTCTGACACAGGCTGGGGGAACCGGAGGTCTTCCCCACAGAGACCCTGAGGAGGTGTTGTTGGGAGACAGCTCCCTAACAGGTAACAGGGGACACCAACTGGCCAGGATGGTTAATGGTCGACTCCGGAGGACTTGGTTGGGACTTGTGTGTGTGTCTAATCTGCCTGCCTAACCTGCCTGCCAGCATCCATCTCTCTCTGTGTGTAGTGCAGTAGTGTGACTGTGATAAATGCTAGCTCATCCCTGTACATTACCACAGTCAGCACGGCCTCCTCCTGTCCGGCTCTGTTCTCAGGGTCCCTGCTCTCATGCTCTCCCTTGCTTTCTCTTGCTCTCCCCTGCACCCTTCAGCCCATTAGGCCTGCGCCCCATCAGACAGCCCAGCCATGCATGAGATGGACTCTGTAATACAAATTGTCAGCGCCACTTACGGCGCCTCTGCCAGGAAGCAAACATGACAGCGATTAATTGCAAACCCTCAGGGTGTGGGATGTACTCCCAACAACCAGGAGTGCCTTGAACCCACTTTACTGGGTTCAAAAATCCATGACATAGTGATATCAGATCAATCTCCGGTATCATGCTTAATTACACCAACAGAAAATTCATTAAGCGGCAGAATATGGAGAATGAACAGAGTATATCCTCAAGACCACGAAATGAATTAAATACATAAATGATAAACAAAAACTTTACCAATACAAATGTAGACAGAGGACAGGGAAAAGCCGACCCACGATATAATTGTCAATGCTTTCAAGGCGTACATTAGAGGAATGATAATCTCGTAAATGAAATCTGAGTTAGAATAATCAAAGAAAGAAAACAACTATTTTAGAGAAAGCCAGGTAAAGAAGAAAATACTTCTGCACAGAAGCAGGAATATGATCTTTTATTTTTGAAGAGAGCCAACAACTACAGGTTAAACTCAACTAGTGTATACTACTTAATGGCTAATAAATCTGATAAACATCTTGCAGCACTGACAAAACAAATACATGCCAATTCAGTTTCTATTTTAAAATATAAAGATTCAAATTCGTTAATTAGAAACAACGACACGATTAATGACAATTTTAAAAGCTTATATGAAAATCTCTATAAATCAGAATTAAACAATATTGGGACTGATCCTACAGCTGTCTTAGACTCAACGACCCTGAAGCTATTATCAGCAAACAAATAAGAATCACTGAAAACAGAGCTGACCTAAAAAAGTCAATATTAGATACTGTTAAAAGCATTTGCGCTGACAGCTTGTCCCATAGAATTCTATTGAACATTTTGGGACAAAGCAGTGCCCCTATTTACATAAACACCCATCACTCAATTGGGTGTTTCTTAGTTCCATGTATCAAACAGTTATTTTACTTATATTACTGTAAAACCAGGGAAATCTGAAGAGTTGCCTGCTGATTACAGACCCATAAGTGTAATAAATTGTGACAATAAAATAATGGCAAAGCCCATAAGCAATATAATGTCAAAAGTCTTACCAGAGTTTATACAGGACATATCAATCAAACAGGGTTCATAAAAAATAGACACTTACAAACAAATACAAGAACATGTTTCATTTTAATACAATACACTAAAAAACAAGATGTAGATTTATCAATAATATCTGTGGATGCCAAAAAGGCTTTCCACCATCTTTTCTATTCAAAACTTTGGAAGCTTTCAACTTTCCAACTGAAATAATACATTTTATAAAACTATTATATAAATGTCCTAAAGCAAAAACACACACAAATAATACATGAACTGATGAAACTGCTTTAGAAAGAAGCACAAGACAGGGATGTCCTCACTCCCCCCTCCTGTTTGCACTGGCAATTGAACCGCTTGCAGAAAGAATTAGACAGGACCCAAACGTAACAGGTATCAGTATTGGTAAACATTCATATAAACTCAACTTATTTTCAGATGATCTCCTGAAATGTGTCAACTTGCCATCAAGGGCTTTTACTTGCGACATTAAATACACTAAAGAGTGACAATGGTATATATTGAAGATGTGCATGCGCATCCCCTGAATCTTTTCATGTGTCTATTTTCAAAGGATAAAGCTAAGAATAGTAACAACTTCATAGTTAAGAACACTTTAACAATATGGAAGAAAATTAATCATGTTCTACCAGAAACAACATCACAACTCTATGGAACAATCCTTGGATAGCTTTTCATAATTCATCTATATAATTGGTCCACATGGAAAACGAAAGGCATAGAAACCTTAATAACTTGGTAATAGGAAATAAATGTATTTCTATGACAGAAATAAAAATCTATTTGGGACTGACCAATGTAGATATTTTCAAATATATGCAACTTAAAAGTTTCATATCAAGAAATGCCTATTTAAAATATTTTGCACATCAGAACAATCTTGTGGGAATCTTATTTGAGTCAGAAAATAATGTTCAAATGAGCCTATCCAACTGACAATCTGCTGGAAAAATAACTGATATTAGCACTGTCTTAAGTGTAATATAACAATGACTCAATAATCTATGCCTTCTGGAAATGCTATAAAGTCCAAAAGTTATGAGCGGAGTTAGAAAGTTGTCTGTCAGAAGTATTACAAGGTAAATGTACTTTTGATGTGTCTGCATATTTCAAGACATGGAATGTGAGGGTGCAATGAGATAACACTTTTCTTGTCAATCATCTTTAAAAAAAAAAAAAGTATACTTAAAAACTGGAAATCAACCAATCCTCCACCGTTAACACAATGGAAAGGTCAAATGCTTTATTATCTAAATGTTGAAAGTGTGAGCGATGGAGAGGAACAAAATGGTCCAGTTTGAGGCCATGTGACAGAGAGTGACGTGGGCACGGGAGATGGGAGTCTGAGCAGGTGGGTCTGGGCAGGGGTTATGTTGTAGATGTTTGCGTGCGTCTGTATGTTGTCATTTGTGTGTGGATGTTTTGTATCGTTAAAAAAATATATTGTAAAACATAAATAAATAACCCATGGATTGAGGGAGGGAGGGAGGGAGGGAGGGTGTGGAGGAGGAGAAGGAGGCAAGGGCAGCATATAGTAGTTAAGAAGCCATTTCCCGCCGTGCTTGCATTAAAAGTCTCGACAGGGCCAATTAGGGGATAAAGTGAAAAACGTCCTGACTCATTAGCTACTGATGGAGAGGGGATGGTGCCGGTCAGTGACAGACAGGTGAGGACAGAGGAGTGTGTGTGTGTGTGTGTGTGTGTGTGTGTGTGTGTGTGTGTGTGTGTGTGTGTGTGTGTGTGTGTGTGTGTGTGTGTGTGTGTGTGTGTGTGTGTGTGTGTGGGAGGGAGTTCTACTAAGCTAACATATGGAATTGTTTTAAGAAGGTCATACCATGGATCATTTAGCTATTTGATTTAGAATTAAGACCCCTTGAAGTATCAAACAAATATATAAAACAAATATTTGATGAAACATTGAATTGGGCCTTACTGTTATTAGCCCATACAAACATTGAATTGGGCCTTACTGTTATTAGCCCAAACAAACATTTACATGGGCCTTACTGTTATTAGCCCAAACAAACATTGAATTGGGCCTTACTGTTATTAGCCCATACAAACATTGAATTGGGCCTTACTGTTATTAGCCCATACAAACATTGAATTGGGCCTTACTGTTATTAGCCCATAGAAACATTGAATTGGGCCTTACTGTTATTAGCCCATAGAAACATTGAATTGGGCCTTACTGTTATTAGCCCATAGAAACATTGAATTGGGCCTTACTGTTATTAGCACATACAAACATTGAATTGGGCCTTACTGTTATTAGCACATACAAACATTGAATTGGGCCTTACTGTTATTAGCCCATAGAAACATTGAATTGGGCCTTACTGTTATTAGCCCATACAAACATTGAATTGGGCCTTACTGTTATTAGCCCATACAAACATTGAATTGGGCCTTACTGTTATTAACACATACAAACATTGAATTGGGCCTTACTGTTATTAGCCCATACAAACATTGAATTGGGCCTTACTGTTATTAGCACATACAAACATTGAATTGGGCCTTACTGTTATTAGCCCATACAGCCATTGAATTGGACCTTACTGTTATTAGCACATACAAACATTGAATTGGGCCTTACTGTTATTAGCCCATAGAAACATTGAATTGGGCCTTACTGTTATTAGCCCATAGAAACATTGAATTGGGCCTTACTGTTATTAGCCCATACAGCCATTGAATTGGACCTTACTGTTATTAGCACATACAAACATTGAATTGGGCCTTACTGTTATTAGCCCATAGAAACATTGAATTGGGCCTTACTGTTATTAGCCCATAGAAACATTGAATTGGGCCTTACTGTTATTAGCCCATACAAACATTGAATTGGGCCTTACTGTTATTAGCCCATAGAAACATTGAATTGGGCCTTACTGTTATTAGCCCATAGAAACATTGAATTGGGCCTTACTGTTATTAGCACATACAAACATTGAATTGGGCCTTACTGTTATTAGCCCATAGAAACATTGAATTGGGCCTTACTGTTATTAGCCCATAGAAACATTGAATTGGGCCTTACTGTTATTAGCCCATACAAACATTGAATAACAGATTCATTACATGGAACACCAGATAGTCCCCCCAATAAATGTAAAGGAAGTTTGTTCTGAAGTGTCAGTCCTACATCTGAGAGATATAAGTTAGATCATGTACATTTTACATGTATTTAAACCCTTATTTTTGTCACAAAACCATCTCCATACAGTATATACATCTACATACTTTCAAACTGTTGGGACGCTACAGACAGAAGTTGGCAGATCGGCTGTATCGTGGGGCTGCAGAAATCGTCTCTAGCGGGTTATTAATTACAAACAGTGGAAGGGGAATTCCAAATCATGAGAAACACTTCACACGTGAAGTTAAAAGTTTGGGAACATATTGTTGTAATCGTTGATGCCTAACCTTGGTTTTCTACTCAGCATCCTAGTCTGTGTTGATGACTGTTCCAAAGCAGGCAACTCACCCAGCAGCCACAGTCAGTAGGCATGACTTTTCAAAACTCAGGCAGTGCTTGTTAAATTGCTGTTGTCTTTTCAGCTGGCTGCATGTGATCACGTTATAATAGATTTAGAAGCCTACATGAACCATTAAATAGACTAGACCGATGTCTATGGCAAATGCATGGGGAATGGATATGCCTGTCTGTAGTCTTATGAAATGATCAGCCAGTGTGTGGTCTACTGGGTGAGTTTCGGTTCAAATGCATGGGGAATGGATATGACTGTCTGTAGTCTTACGAAATGATCTGCCAGTGTGTGGTCTACTGGGTGTGTGGTCTACTGGGTGGGTTTCGGTTCAAATGTATGGGGAATGGATATGACTGTCTGTAGTCTTACGAAATGATCTGCCAGTGTGTGGTCTACTGGGTGTGTGGTCTACTGGGTGGGTTTCGGTTCAAATGTATGGGGAATGGATATGACTGTCTGTAGTCTTACGAAATGATCTGCCAGTGTGTGGTCTACAGGGTGGGTGGTCTACTGGGTGTGTGGTCTACTGGGTGGGTGGTCTACTGGGTGTGTGGTCTACTGGGTGGGTGGTCTACTGGGTGTGTGGTCTACTGGGTGGGTGGTCTACTGGGTGTGTGGTCTACTGGGTGGGTTTCGGTTCAAATGTATGCAAGCCAGGCGCGCAGGTTGAATGTGTGTGCACATGTACACACTATAGTGGGCGAGATTGAGCGACAAAGACAGACAGGGATATAATTGACAGAGAAAATGGATCTGATTATTACCCCCTGGAGAATTAAGTTACCTTCAAAACTGCTTGCTGCATACCTCCTGTGTGTGAGCATACCTATATTGTAAATTGTATTTTATTTGGCTGGCTGGGAGTAAAGAAACAATTACATGGTGGTAATAAATGGCAAATCAATACTCTGCATAATCCTATTATTTGTAGTGACATCTCTGCTGATTATGAAAAATAAGTCAATACTCGACATAATCCTATTATTTGTGGTGACATATCTGCAGATTATGAAAATTAAAGCAATTAATTTCAACTTTTTTAGAAATCAATATAGGAATTTTGACAAACGTTTATAGGCCTACTGTATGTACTCTATCTGGCTACTTTAGAGAATGCATTAAAGGTCAAATTAATTCGCATTTTTCATAGCAGGATCTGAATATGTTTTATGAAAGCAATCCCAACTAAACTGACACATGTTTACACTAAATAATATCAGAATAACTATGTTTTGCTTGTGTCATGTCGTTTATATTTGGCATAGAACATTTTTGGACCCTCTCTGTCCAGATGTTCAATTTTACATCTGGGCCTCATTCAATGTCCCCAAAAAATACCCCATTTATTTACTTAGAAAATCTTATTTAATGTGCACATGAACACGTTTCATTGATGGCATTTTATTGAAATGAAATATGCGTAAAGTAAATTGAAACATATTTGAAAGAAAGCAAGCAGGAATAATCAGCAATGGGATGCTGTGAACGGACACCAATCCGTGTTCTCCCCTCTCCGTCAGCAGAGGGCAGCGTAGTCCTACTCTTCTCAAGATGTGCGATGACAGACGCATCATTTCTTCTGATCACATCACGCAGTGTTAGCGCTCAGTTAATGCATCATTAAGAGCATATTCTCCCCTCTTTCCAATTGACATTTTATGATTAAGTAGAAAGCAACAGATACCATTAATAAGAAGGGGCTAGAAGCGTCTTATATGGTGAGCTACCGAGTGGCTTGGACAGGCAAGCCCCATACTATGTGGAGGACTTAATTCTTCCTGCTGCCGCGGATATGGCTGGGAGAAAAGGCCTAAAAAATATATACAGACAATGACTTCATCAAACAACACTGTTTCACGATGCATCAGTGACATGGCAGGAGATGTGTGGAAACAATTACTGCTTCGCATACAAGCCAGTGAATTCTATGCGTTACGGCTGGATGAGTCAACAGACGTGGCGGGACAGGCACAGCTCCTGGTATATATCTGTTACAGCTGGATGAGTCAACAGACGTGGCGGGACAGGCACAGCTCCTGGTATATGTCTGTTATGTTTATGGGGGGTCAATTAAGGAAGACATCCTCTTCTGCAAATCACTGGAAACCAGGACAACCGAAGAGGATTTTCTAAAGTACTTGACAACACAAACAACTGGATTCCTTATCCCTTTCATGCCCTGCCTACAGTCCACTTACCGATATCTGAACAAGAGAGCCTCATCGAAATTGCAACAAGCGGTTGTGTGAAAATTGAATTTATTCAGAAACCACTGCCAGATTTCCTGCCTTGGCAAATCGCGTTGTTAAAACACTGATGCCCTTTGCAACCACGTACCTATGTGAGAGTGGATTCTCAGCCCTCACTAGCCTGAAAACTAAATACAGGCACAGACTGTGTGTGGAAAATTGTTTAAGACTGAGACTCTCTCCAATACAACCCAACATTGCAGAGTTATGTGCATCCTTTCAAGCACACCCTTCTCATGAACCTGTGGTGAGTTATTCACCATTTGAGCAGGGCACAAATAATAATATGATAATAATCAATAATTTTGCTCTTATTTAGCCATCTTACATATACAACTTTATTTGTTCATCAAAAACTCACACTCATTCTCATGTTTAATCAATGTATTGTATAGTGTGTGTGTGTGGCAGGCTTACAATGATGGCACAAAAAAAAACATTTGAGAGTGTGCTGACTCTGGTGCTAGAGGGGGTACAGCTGACCCTGGTGCTAGAGGGGGTACACAGCTGGAGGTTGAATGTTTGAAGGGGTACAGGACTATAAAAAATACTCAAAACAAGTTTGGTGTGTCCAAACTTTTGACTGGTACTGTACATAGACTACATGACCAAAAGTATGTGGAAACCTGCTTGTCAGCTCATTCCAAAATCATGGGCATTAACATGGAGTTGGTCCACCCTTTGCTGTGATAACAACCTCCACTCTTCTGGGAAGAAGGCTGCGGGGACTTGGTTCCATTCAGCCACAAGAGCATTAGTGAGGCCGGGCACTGATTGTGGGCGATTTAAGCCGTGCTCGCAGTCGGCATTCCAATTCAATCCAAAGGTGTTCGATGGGGTTGAGGTCAGGACTCTGTAGAGGCCAGTCAAGTTATTCCACACCATTTCTGTATGGTCCTTGTCTTGTGCACAGGGACATTGTCATGCTGAAACAGGAAAGGGCCTTCCTCAAACTGTTGGCACAAAATTGGAAGTACAGATTCGTCTAGAATGTCATTGTATGCTGCAGTATTAAGATTTCCCTTCACTGGAACTAAGGAGCCTGAACCATGAAAACAGCCCCAGACCATTATTCCTCCTCCACCAAACTTTACAGATGGCACTATGTATTGGGGCAGGTAGTGTTCTCCTGTCATCTGCCAAACACAGATTTGTCCATCGAACTGCCAGATGATGAAGCGTGATTCACAACTCCAGAGAAAATGTTTCCGGGGTTCCACTGGGTCCAATGGCAGAGAGCTTTACACCACTCCAGCTGATGCTTGGCATGGCACATGGTGATCTTAGGGTTGTGTGCAGCTGCCTGGGTCCAATGGCAGAGAGCTTTACACCACTCCAGCCGATGCTTGGCATGGCACATGGTGATCTTAGGGTTGTGTGCAGCTGCCTGGGTCCAATGGCAGAGAGCTTTACACCACTCCAGCCGATGCTTGGCATGGCACATGGTGATCTTAGGGTTGTGTGCAGCTGCCTGGGTCCAATGGCAGAGAGCTTTACACCACTCCAGCCGATGCTTGGCATGGCACATGGTGATCTTAGGGTTGTGTGCAGCTGCCTGAGTCCAATGGCAGAGAGCTTTACACCACTCCAGCCGATGCTTGGCATGGCACATGGTGATCTTAGGGTTGTGTGCAGCTGCCTGAGTCCAATGGCAGAGAGCTTTACACCACTCCAGTTGATGCTTGGCATGGCACATGGTGATCTTAGGGTTGTGTGCGGCTGCCTGAGTCCAATGGCAGAGAGCTTTACACCACTCCAGTTGATGCTTGGCATGGCACATGGTGATCTTAGGGTTGTGTGCGGCTGCCTGGCAAATTTCATGAAGCTCCCGACAAACAGTTTTTGTCCTGATGTTGCTTCCAGAGGCAGTTTGGAAATTCGATAGCGAGTGTTGCAACCGAGGACAGCACTCTGTGGTCCCGTTCTGTGAGCTTGTGTGGCCTACCACTTCGCAGCTGAGCTGTTGTTGCTCCTAGACGTTTCCACTTAACAATATCAGCACTTCCAGTTGACCGGGGCAACTCTAGCAGGGCAGACATTTGATGAACTGACTTGTTGGAAAAGTGACATCCTATAACGGTGCCACATTGAAAGTCACTGAGCTCTATTTTATACACCTGTCAGCATCAGGTGTGACTGAAATAGCCGAATTCACTCATTTGAAGGGGTGTCCACATACTTTTGTATATATAGTGTTTCTACCTCAATGACCTCGTATCGACTCAGTCCTGGTATCCCATGTACAGTATATAGCCAAGCTATCATTACTCATGGTGTATTTATTCCATGGGTTATTATGATTTAAACATATATGTTTTCTCTCTCTGCATTGTTGGGAAGTAAGTATGCATCAGAGCATGTCAGAGCATAGATAGCACAGAATACAGTATGTGCATATGAGATGAGTAATGCAAGATATGTTAACATTATTAGTGACTAGTGTTCCATTTATTAAAGTAGACAATTAGTTCAAGTATGTGTATGTAGGCAGCAGCCTCTCTGTGCTAGTGGTGGCTATTTAACTGTTGATGGCCTTGAGATAGAAGCGTTTTTTCAGTCTCTCGGTCCCCGCTTTGATGCACCTGTACTGACCTCGCATTTTGGATGACAGCGTGGTGAACAGGCAGTGGCTCAGGTGGTTGTTGTCCTTGATGATCTTTTTGGCCTCCCTGTGACATCGGGTGGTGTAGGTGTCCTGGAGGGCGCACCTGTGATGCTCCTCTTTGAACTGACCGCTGTCCGACCAACTGAATAACACAGTTTCCTTGTAACAATAAATCCATAGCCCTTACAGACAATTTAATTAACACGGTAACATTCATTTAGTTGATTTTACACCTTCAATGGTGTCTGTGATCTATGGGAAAGCCACAGATAAGGTGTGTTTGACCCGTGTGATAACCCACAGATAGTCAACCATCCAAACAATTTCTTAAATTGTGATTGAGTCATCAGTCAACTGGGCAATTGGCCTTCATCATCGTTCACATTTGTTCACTCTCTATTTTTCTACTACAATGCAACAAAATGTGAAAAAAATACATATCTATCTATCTGTCTATCTGTCTATCTATCTGTCTATCTGTCTATCTATCTGTCTATCTGTCTATCTATCTGTCTATCTATCTATCTATCTATCTATCTATCTGTCTGTCTGTCTGTCTGTCTGTCTGTCTGTCTGTCTGTCTGTCTGTCTGTCTGTCTGTCTGTCTGTCTGTCTGTCTGTCTGTCTGTCTGTCTGTCTGTCTGTCTGTCTGTCATCTGAATGTGTGTCTGTCTGTCTGTCTGTCATCTGAATGTGTGTCTGTCTGTCAGTCTTCCATCTGAATGTGTGTCTGTCTGTCAGTCTTCCATCTGAATGTGTGTCTGTCTGTCAGTCTTCCATCTGAATGTGTGTCTGTCTGTCAGTCTTCCATCTGAATGTGTGTCTGTCTGTCAGTCTTCCATCTGAATGTGTGTCTGTCTGTCTGTCTTCCATCTGAATGTGTGTCTGTCAGTCTTCCATCTGAATGTGTGTCTGTCAGTCTTCCATCTGAATGTGTCAGTCTTCTGTCTGTCAGTCAGCTTCCATCTGAATGTGTGTCTGTCAGTCTTCCATCTGAATGTGTGTCTGTCAGTCTTCCATCTGAATGTGTGTCTGTCTGTCAGTCTTCCATCTGAATGTGTGTCTGTCTGTCAGTCTTCCATCTGAATGTGTGTCTGTCTGTCAGTCTTCCATCTGAATGTGTGTCTGTCTGTCAGTCTTCCATCTGAATGTGTGTCTGTCTGTCAGTCTTCCATCTGAATGTGTGTCTGTCTGTCTGTCTTCCATCTGAATGTGTGTCTGTCAGTCTTCCATCTGAATGTGTGTCTGTCAGTCTTCCATCTGAACGTGTGTCTGTCTGTCAGTCTTCCATCTGAATGTGTGTCTGTCAGTCTTCCATCTGAATGTGTGTCTGTCAGTCTTCCATCTGAATGTGTGTCTGTCTGTCAGTCTTCCATCTGAATGTGTGTCTGTCTGTCAGTCTTCCATCTGAATGTGTGTCTGTCTGTCAGTCTTCCATCTGAATGTGTGTCTGTCTGTCAGTCTTCCATCTGAATGTGTGTCTGTCTGTCAGTCTTCCATCTGAATGTGTGTCTGTCTGTCAGTCTTCCATCTGAATGTGTGTGTGTCTGTCAGTCTTCCATCTGAATGTGTGTCTGTCTGTCAGTCTTCCATCTGAATGTGTGTCTGTCTGTCAGTCTTCCATCTGAATGTGTGTCTGTCTGTCAGTCTTCCATCTGAATGTGTGTCTGTCTGTCAGTCTTCCATCTGAATGTGTGTCTGTCTGTCAGTCTTCCATCTGAATGTGTGTCTGTCTGTCAGTCTTCCATCTGAATGTGTGTGTGTCTGTCAGTCTTCCATCTGAATGTGTGTCTGTCTGTCAGTCTTCCATCTGAATGTGTGTGTGTCTGTCAGTCTTCCATCTGAATGTGTGTCTTTGCTGCACTGTAAGAATATGTTTTTCTATGAATCCTTGAAACCTGGTTAGTGGAATTGATTGAATAGTGGTTAGTGGAATTGATGGAATAGTGGTTAGTGGAATTGATGGAATAGTGGTTAGTGGAATTGATTGAATAGTGGTTAGTGGAATTGATTGAATAGTGGTTAGTGGAATTGATGGAATAGTGCCATGTGTGTCTGTGATTCAGGGTCATAAAGAAATGATAGGTTTACATAGATGCTGATTTTCACTTCTCCCAGCCTCAGGCCTTTCATTCTCTAGACTGTTTCCTCTAATGACGTTTTGGGTGATTGTGTAAACCAACACCTTGGCTTAGCGGCATCCCATTCATGGGAACGTTTTCTATTTTTACAGAATAGTAATATACGTGTGTGTGTGGGGGGTGGGGGGGGGGGGGGTGGGTGGGTGGGTGAATGGATGTGTGGGTGTGTGCATGCATGGGTGGATGGATGGTTGGGTGGGTGGCATGATCTCTGTGTGTGTGTGTGTGTGTGTGTGTGTGTTTGTTTGACATCGAAGTGCTCTGTTGTCAGTATGCTTGAGAATTCCAATGCATTGTGAGTTATGTAAAGGATCAAAAGGACATCAGTGGTAAAAAAATAAATAAAGTGTTTATTATGAAATGCTAAGTATCAGATACATCAGATAAATCCATGAAGAACTTTAAAAAAGGGAGTGGGGGAGAGAGGAGAGAGAAGGAGGGAGAGAGAGAAGGAGAGAGAGCCGGAAGGAGAGCGAGACGGAGAGAGAGAGGAGAGGGAGAGAGAGACAGTGAGAGAGAAGGAGAGAGAGCCGGAGAGAGAGGAGAGAGAGAGACAGTGAGAGAGAAGGAGAGAGAGCCGGAAGGAGAGCGAGACGGAGAGAGAGAAGGAGAGAGAGAGAGACAGTGAGAGAGAAGGAGAGAGAGCCGGAAGGAGAGCGAGACGGAGAGAGAGAAGGAGAGAGAGCCGGAAGGAGAGCGAGACGGAGAGAGTGAAGGAGAGAGAGAGACAGTGAGAGAGAAGGGCAGAAATCAAAGTGAGTTTGAGCCAGTCAATCTAGGTCTGAGTTAAGGCCTTCTTTTTTTCTTCTGCTCAACGAGACTGAAGCGTTGCCATGGAAACGCCTGTTGAGCGAGCGTTCTATATGAATCTTTCAGCAACCTCTCTTTCTTCTGTCCACAAGGGAACTATCCATTGCCCACTATGCAAAAGAACATACAAAACTTTATCTATCTGCAAAGTGGGGATTAGATAGACTCGTAGCTTGTTCTCTTCACAGTTATCATTACAATACAAGGATTCAAAACTCAATACAGATCAATAGAATACAGAAATCAATTGGAGAACAGCATGCCTGTTTTAAACAATTGGTTTCAGTTACTGACAAGAGAAGCCGATGATGGCTCACTGCTCCCCAAAGACCTCTTTCAGGTTAGCAGGTCAGGATTTAGGATAGGGTCATCTGATCCTAGATCTGTGGTTAATTACTTCCTGGTCTCTGAGGTTCTCACATTAATATTTAACATTTAGGTTTGGTCATTTAGCAGGCACTCTTATCCAGAGCAATTTACAGTCAGGGCATTCAACTAAGATAGGTAAGACAACCACATATCCCACAGTCAGGGCATTCAACTAGGATAGGTAAGACAACCACATATCCCACAGTCAGGGCATTCAACTAGGATAGGTAAGACAACCACATATCCCACAGTCAGGGCATTCAACTAGGATAGGTAAGACAACCACATATCCCACAGTCAGGGCATTCAACTAGGATAGGTAAGACAACCACATATCCCACAGTCAGGGCATTCAACTAGGATAGGTAAGACAACCACATATCCCACAGTCAGGGCATTCAACTAGGATAGGTAAGACAACCACATATCCCACAGTCAGGGCATTCAACTAGGATAGGTAAGACAACCACATATCCCACAGTCAGGGCAAGTAAAACCTTCCTAAATAAATAATCTATCAGCTAAATCATAAATGAGTGCTAATCACTGACCTGCTACACTAGACATGTCACTTTTCCAAAGCGTGAGACACTCAAGGTCGTTTCAATGGAATCTGAGCGACATCAGTTCAGCTCCCCTTGCTGCCCCATACCAGCCAGTCTTGATTTGGATGTGAGCTTCTACTGAGAGAGTGCAGAAGAGCTGGGTGACATTGGAGACCCTGGGAAGGTAGAACACCAGGCCAGCTGTTGCATATCTGATTGGACGGTGAATGGGGAAGAAAAAATCTGAAGCATTTTTTATTTAACCTTTATTTTGATGATGTCATGTTGGGAAACATTTTTTAAATTAAAAAGGTGTTTGGGGAACTGTTTCAACATGATCAATCTTGTATGAAAAGAGTGGGGGAGAAATCATCAGTTAAATCTTTGCAAAGTCAATTTAAAGTTTTAAGAGATGCTTCACTGGATCAAACACAGTCTAGTGTATGGACCCTTTCTATGGGGATTTGAATCATACCCCAATACACTGGTGTGTGTACTGTGGTAGCATAACAGAGTAGACATACACATTATTGGTGGGAAGTCTCACATACATTTTCAATACCCCTGCTTCCTCATCCGACCTCTGAGTGTCATGACCTGACTCAACAGTTCCACCCATTTGAGTGGCATGACCTGACTCAACAGTTCCACCCATCTGAGTGGCATGACCTGACTCAACAGTTCCACCCATCTGAGTGGCATGACCTGACTCAACAGTCAACCCATCTGAGTGGCATGACCTGACTCAACAGTTCCACCCATCTGAGTGGCATGACCTGACTCAACAGTTCCACCCATCTGAGTGGCATGACCTGACTCAACAGTCAACCCATCTGAGTGGCATGACCTGACTCAACAGTTCCACCCATCTGAGTGGCATGACCTGACTCAACAGTTCCACCCATCTGAGTGGCATGACCTGACTCAACAGTCAACCCATCTGAGTGGCATGACCTGACTCAACAGTCAACCCATCTGAGTGGCATGACCTGACTCAACAGTTTCACCCATCTGAGTGGCATGACCTGACTCAACAGTTCCACCCATCTGAGTGGCATGACCTGACTCAACAGTCAACCCATCTGAGTGGCATGACCTGACTCAACAGTTCCACCCATCTGAGTGGCATGACCTGACTCAACAGTCAACCCATCTGAGTGGCATGACCTGACTCAACAGTTCCACCCATCTGAGTGGCATGACCTGACTCAACAGTTCCACCCATCTGAGTGGCATGACCTGACTCAACAGTCAACCCATCTGAGTGGCATGACCTGACTCAACAGTTCCACCCATCTGAGTGGCATGACCTGACTCAACAGTTCCACCCATCTGAGTGGCATGACCTGACTCAACAGTTCCACCCATCTGAGTGGCATGACCTGACTCAACAGTTCCACCCATCTGAGTGGCATGACCTGACTCAACAGTTCCACCCATCTGAGTGGCATGACCTGACTCAACAGTTCCACCCATCTGAGTGGCATGACCTGACTCAACAGTTCCACCCATCTGAGTGGCATGACCTGACTCAACAGTTCCACCCATCTGAGCTGGAAGAGTGAAAATGCACAAGAAAGTTGTTTAAAATTGATAGACCTTTTCATAATTAACCAGATTTATCCACCCGAGTTGAATTTCAACAGTATTTTGGCTCCTGTGTGGGTCTCTGGCTGAGACCCAACCCTGCCAGATAGCAGAGCAAATTATAGAATAAAATATGTCACCAACAAACACACGCACACACACACGCACACACACATACACAGCACCTTTATTATTATCTATTTAACATGTATTTAACTAGGCAAGCCAGTGAAGATCAAATGCTTATTTACAGTGATGGCCTACCCGGGCCAAACCTGGACGATGCTGGGCCAATTGAGTATGAATGAATAAGGCCCTGTTAACTGTGAACGATCAAATCAAATCAAATTTATTTATATAGCCCTTCGTACATCAGCTGATATCTCAAAGTGCTGTACAGAAACCCAGCCTAAAACCCCAAACAGCAAGCAATGCAGGTGTAGAAGCACGGTGGCTAGGAAAAACTCCCTAGAAAGGCCAAAACTTAGGAAGAAACCTAGAGAGGAACCAGGCTATGTGGGTTGGCCAGTCCTCTTCTGGCTGTGCCGGGTGGAGATTATAACAGAACATGGCCAAGATGTTCAAATGTTCATAAATGACCAGCATGGTCGAATAATAATAAGGCAGAACAGTTGAAACTGGAGCAGCAGCACGGTCAGGTGGACTGGGGACAGCAAGGAGTCATCATCTAAGAGACAAGACAAGAAGGGCTTTCTATGCCATCAAAACGAACGTAAAACTCAAAATTCCAATTACAGTCTGGTTAAAATACTTCAATCAGTTATCAAACCCATTGCCCTCTATGGTTGTGATTGTCTCGGTCCACTCACCAAACAAGAGTTAACACAAAGGGACAAACACCCAATTGAGATTCTGCATGTAGAATTCTGCAAAAATATACTTTGTGAACAACGCAAAACCCCAAACAATGTATGCAGAGCAGAATGATGACTATACCTGCTAGTTATCAGCATCCAGAAAAGACCTGTTCAACTCTACAACCTCCTAAAAGGAAGCAATGTTCACACATTCCACCACAAAGCCCTCACCTACAGAGAGATGAACCTAGAGTCCCCTCAGCCAGCTGGTTCTGGGGTTCTGTTCATAAACACAAACAGACCCCACAGAGCCCCAGGACAGAAACACATTTTGACCCAACCAAGTTATGAGAAAGCAAAAATATAACTATTTGACAACCTGGAAAGAATCAACCAAAAACTGAGCAGATTGGAATGCTATCTGGACCTACAGTAAACAGAGAGTACACAGTGGCAGATATCTGACCACTGTGGCTGACCCTAAATTAAGAAAATCCTTGACTGCGGACAGACTCAGTGAGCATAGCCTTGCTATTGAGAGAGGCAGCCAAAGGCAGACCTGGCTCTTGAGAGATGACAGGCTATGTGCACACTGCCCACAAACTGAGCTACATTTCTTGATCTGCCAAATGGATGACCACATTAGACACATATATTTCCCACAGATCACACAGACCCACACAGAATTTGAAACTAATAAAACATTGACGAACTCACATATCAGGTGAAATACCGCAGTGCGGCATCACATCAGCAAGATGTGTGGCCCGTTGCCATGACAAAAGGCCAACCAGTGGAGCACAAACAACAATGTAAATACAACCAATATTTATCTGTTTATTTATTCTCCCTTTCACACTTAAAGTACTTGCACATTGTTACAACACTGAATTTAGCCAATAACATAACATTTGAAATGTCTATATCCTTTCAAAACTTTTGTTAGTGTAATGTTTACTAATGTTTCCGTTGCTTATTTCCCTTTTGTTTATTGTCTGTTCCATTTGCTTTGGCATTGTAAACACGTTTCCCATGCCAATAAAGGCCTTTTGAATTGAACTAAAAGACCCTCCTCCTCCTCCTCCTCCTCAGAGAGAGAAATAAGTACTTCTTAGCCGGCTTAAACCCTCAGTGAGTGTCTTTTTCACAGCCTTCAGTGGTAAGCTGAAGACAAGCACTTTGTAAAACCAACAGACCACTGCTAACATGGTTGATAGAGAGATGAATAGTGATTTCTCCCTCTCTTTCAGCTCAATTATGATAGGCTACCTGCCGGTGTGATACTGCTGAAATGTTAGCCCACTTGCTATATTGGGCCTTGTGAGACGAGGGGTATATGTCTTTTTTCAACAGGGATCCAAAATATGTTTTTTGCTTTGTACCTGAAGTGGCCTTGTTGCTTATTCATTGCAGTTTTTCAACACTTGGTTTTCCACAATAAGGCTTCAAATCCTTGACGAAGAGCGAAGCAGATGTATTGTGTGACTCTCTAGGGATGTGAACTAACAACTCGGTTACTAGTTCTTCAAGAAAATGTCTGCTTGTGCAGAGATTGAAGCATGCATGTTGTGTGAATGTATTCTCCAGGAGTTGATGTCACAACAAGACACAGCATGGATATGACATTCAGGTCTGCTGGGTGGATCTCTATGGACCCAGCGACTGCATTTCTTTCTGTTGTTTTGCATTCTGAACGGTGAAACCAGAAGCAAACACATTCACTTTGCCAAACGTCTCCATTCACACACATCGCAAAGGGAAGCTTAGACATCATCATTTTCATCCATTATTCTCCTCAACTTATTCTGTCACCAGCCGCCACTGGTCTCCATTCATAGACATGCAAAAGGAAGCCTGGCCTATACAAAACTGCATCCCTCAGTCTCCCTTTCTGGAGCGGTCCAGATGAAATGTGATGTGTTTGCAAGGACCCAAACTGACAAGACAACCCTGCTTCCTCCTCCTCACCCACCAGGCAAAGCACTCTGGGAAATCAACTTTCTCTTCAATCAAAACAGAAGATTTCACTTAAGTCGAGGATCAAAGGACTGTAGAAAATACATATATTTTCTGACATTATCCAGATTTTTTTATCCACGCCTTTAAAATCACTCTCTGCCTCTGGTTTTGTTCAATTGAAAGGTTTGATGTTTTTTTTGTCTGATTTTGGGTAGAGGTAGCCGGCATAACTCACAACAAACACGCTTTCTAAAATGTCTCAGCGTTGAGAAAAGCTTCTGCATTGTATTACCATCTGTGTTGCTCTTCTCTTACATAGTCTTACAACAGACATGGAATGGAGTCAGAGAGGAATTGAACAAGTGGGGGGATTCCCTAAGGAGAAACCAATAGAGGGCAGAGAATATTCCACAAAGATGAATGCCTTTTCCTTATTAAAAATAAGGATGGCATATCATCATTACTAAAGCTCACAGCGCATATAGTTTAAGCCTAATGAGCTTTTATGGAAGCACGTGATGGAACATCAATAGAAATACCAAGCCGTCCAGGTTGTTTCCTTCAGCGCTCGACTTCCTGTTAAAGGAAGAATAATAAACAACACTCTAGTTGTCGATGTCGCCTGGGGGAGACAGAAACACTGGAGTTACCTTACAGTCATACAGATGTAGACCTGCATCAGAGCAGAGTAGAGGGGAAGGGAGGGAGGCAGGGACAAATAAGACAGTTCCGTCTCCCTCATTTGCTTTAAATGCATAAAAGGAATGTCTAATCAAATTCTTTGAGTAGCCATGAAATGGCCAGCCCTCCAGGCCTGTACGTGATCATTAGTAGTATCCTTGCGTTTCTCTTCTCCAGCAGTCCCACACACATGATGAAAAATACATGCTGAAGCCTTGAAGACAAGGCTGAGGAGTTTGCAGAGAGAGAGAGAGAGAGAGAGAGAGAGAGAGAGAGAGAGAGAGAGAGAGAGAGAGAGAGAGAGAGAGAGAGAGAGCAGAATAAACATCACATGGGTAATGGGACGTGATGTTCACAGGCTTTATTTCCTGAGGCAATAAACATTGCCTGGTTTCCTGATAGTGATGGAACTGAGGCTTATGAGTGTTTTTATGATGCATCTTTCCTACAACGGCTGAAGACACCAAAACGCCACACTAAGTGCATTGTTGGAGCATGTGTCGATACTGATGGGATCCAAAGAAAGGGAGCACTTCTCTTGGATCAGCTTTCTACATTCAAAACTTTCCTAAACATTATAATTATTTCACAATACTGACGACGGATCAGCTCCTAGAGAGACATTTCCACTTATGGCTGCAAATATTGAGGTGGCTTATTCTAATGCTTACTCAATAAAAAATGCACTAAATCACAGATTTGGCATATCATTGCGCACATGTTAGGCTACACATCATGAAATATATTGAGACAAATTACAGACAGTAGCCTACATGTAGCAAAATATAACTCATTATTTTCTAAGTATGTGTACTGTCTGGTTTTACAGTGGTGGAAAAAGTACCCAACTGTCATACTTGAGTAAAAGTAAAGATACCTTAATAGAAAATGACTCAATTAAAAGTACACGTCACCCAGTAAAATACTACATGAGTAAAAGTCTAAAAGTATTTGGTTTAAATTATACTTAAGTATCGAAAGTAAAAATAAAAATCATTTCAAATTCCTCATCTTAAGCAAACAGGATGGCCACGGGCACACTCCAACACTCAGACACCATTTACAGAGGAAGCATGTGTGTTTAGTGAGTCCGCCAGATCAAAGGCAGTAGGGATTGACCGGTATGTTCGGTTGATAAGTGTGTGAATTTGACTATTTTCCTGTCCTGCTAAGCATTCAAAATGTAATGAGTACTTTGGGTGTCAAGGAAAATGTATGGAGTAAAAAGTACTATATTTTCTTCAGCAATGTAGTGAAGTAAAAGTAAAAGTAGTCAAAAATATAAATAGTAAAGTAAAGTAGAGATACCCCAAAAAACGACTTAAGTAGTACTTTAGAATATTTTTGCTTAAGTACTTTACACCAATGTGGTTTTGTAGAGGGTTATTCAATATCTTGAGCGATTTCCCTCAAGAAGCGATGTCTTCTACATTGTGGTGATGGGTTCGACAGGTCCACATGGAATTATAGAAGTATGCATTGAATGTAATAAAACATGTAGTACATCATTCTAGTGTCATGTCTTGTTCAGGTGCGTTGTATGTGTAGATGTGAAGGGTTGGTGAAGTGAGATGATACAATATTCTACTGAATTGGTTCAACGGGTTCAAGATTCAATGGTGACGAACGATGGAGATTCAACATGTAGAATCATCAGGAAATGAAGATAAAATGAGGTCCACTGTTCTGTGGTCAGACGTGACAGGGCGGACACCTGTCCGCGGGGCTTATTGTGTCTACTTTACTGTACTTACTCATTCCAATACACAGACCTGGGAAATGAAGATAAAATGAGGTCCACTGTTCTGTGGTCAGACGTGACAGGGCGGACACCTGTCCGCAGGGCTTATTGTGTCTACTTTACTGTACTTACTCATTCCAATACACAGACCTGGGAAATGAAGATAAAATGAGGTCCACTGTTCTGTGGTCAGACGTGACAGGGCGGACACCTGTCCGCAGGGCTTATTGTGTCTACTTTACTGTACTTACTCATTCCAGTACACAGACCTGGGAAATGAAGATAAAATGAGGTCCACTGTTCTGTGGTCAGACGTGACAGGACACCTGTCCGCAGGGCTTATTGTGTCTAGTTTACTGTACTTACTCATTCCAATACACAGACCTGGGAAATGAAGATAAAATGAGGTCCACTGTTCTGTGGTCAGACGTGACAGGGCGGACACCTGTCCGCAGGGCTTATTTTGTCTAGTTTACTGTACTTACTCATTCCAATACACAGACCTGGGAAGTCATCAGCCACTCTCCCTCTCAAGATGGAGGTTAACCAGACTGACCACTGGAATCACAAAGTGAAACAACGGTGAGCACAGCAGTCTGGTTAAACCAGGCTAAGCAGGGCCATGACCACATAGCAGTGATTCAATCACCTTAGCTTTCTCCATCTTCATCACAATACCGGCATCCTGGAGGTTGCGTCAGCTCTTCTTATTCGGCTACATCCTAAACCAATGCTCTTTGTTCTACGAAGAGGAAGCTGTTTTCCTGCCTCCAGAAGAGCGCCTTTGATAGCCGTCCCCTTGAGTGCAACACAAAAACACATACATGTTTTATGGCTTTACCAACTCACTGGAGCACCGCTCCTCTTTATACCCAACCTAATGTTCAGAGAGGGGGAAACCAACCATCTAACCATGGGAGCTGAGACTGAGGGGACTAGTGGGGGATGGAGAGAGAGAGAGAGAGAGAGAGAGAGAGAGAGAGAGAGAGAGAATACAACGCATATTGTAATTACAACCCATATTTATGTTATTTATTTTATCTTGTGTACTTTAACCATTTGTACATTGTTAAAACACTATATATATAATATGACATTTGTAATGTCTTCATTGTTTTGAAACTTTTGTATGTGTAATGTTTACTGTTAATTTTTATTGTTTATTTCACTTGTATATTATCTACCTCACTTGCTTTGGCAATGTTAACACGTTTCCCATGCCAATAAAGCCCTTGAATTGAATTGAGAGAGAGAGAGAGAGAGAGAGAGAGAGAGAGAGAGAGAGAGGAGAGAGAGAGAGAGAGAGGGTGTGGAGGAGGTGGAGAGTGACAGCAGCTCCACTGACCTGTCTGACAACTCCCTCGTCTGACATCACCTTGGGGTGCTTTGTAAGGGAGAGATCATAGAATGTCCTGGTTATTCTCTTTGGGGATTTGGGGATTTCACTCCTAAATTGTATTTTCCTTTTGCAAGAGTGCCAAATAAAGTGTTACTAAGTGCTGTGAAAATCCCCAGCGTACACATAAAATGGACTTATGAAATCATTAAAACCTAGTTAATTTTTTGTGACCTGAGCAGTCAGTGGAGAAAAGCTGATCCGTCTGTAATTTGTTCCCCGGGCCCTGGCTCGTAGCCTATAGAGAGGCTTCCATCGGATGTCTAGTCTGCAACATGGTATTACATCTGCGCTATTACGTAGTTAAGCTTCCCTCACTGTCATCATGCTGTGACACAGAGCCAAAGTATTGACATGGCATGAGAGTGCGTTGTGACATGAGTTATGCATTCTCTTGGGTAGCCTATGACTATGCTCTGAGCAACGCTCTGTAGGACTGAGGCTGTCCTAATATGGACACCGTACCGAAGTTCAAAACATCATTATGATGGAGGAGACTAAGGTCCCTGACTTTAAAGCTGTACTTATTGAGTCTCCATTTCAGGTTGTTGTAGGATGGCACTTGGAGGAAATAAGAAAGGCATTGGCAGAGGGAGTATAAGAAGTTACCTGTGTTGTGGGTTATTGTAAGAGAGTGTGGGGGAGGAAGTTAACCTGCATTTGAGGTTGGCTGGAGGAGCAACCAATTATGATTACGAAAGAACCAGGGAAAAGGAGGAGCTGGTCATTTTGAAGATATGATGATGTGTAGAAAACTCCTCCATGATCTAGTACAATCAGACATCTACAACAGACATTACAGTAGTCATCTACAACAGACATCTACAGTAGTCATCTACAACAGACAGCTATAATAGACATCTACAGTAGTCATCTACAGTAGTCATCTACAACAGACATCTACAGTAGTCATCTACAACAGACAGCTATAATAGACATCTACAATAGTCATCTACAGTAGTCATCTACAGTAGTCATCTACAACAGACAGCTATAATAGACATCTACAGTAGTCATCTACAGTAGTCATCTACAGTAGTCATCTACAACAGACATCTACAGTAGTCATCTACAGTAGTCATCTACAGTAGTCATCTACAATAGACATCTACAGTAGTCATCTACAGTAGTCATCTACAGTAGTCATCTACAATAGACATCTACAATAGACATCTACAGTAGTCATCTACAGTAGTCATCTACAACAGACATCTACAGTAGTCATCTACAACAGACATCTACAGTAGTCATCTACAACAGACATCTACAGTAGTAATCTACAACAGACAGCTATAATAGACATCTACAGTAGACATCTACAGTAGTCATCTACAACAGACATCTACAATAGACAGCTACAACAGACATCTACAGTAGTCATCTACAACAGACAGCTACAACAGACAGCTACAGTAGACAGCTACAACAGACAGCTACAGTAGACAGCTACAATATACAGTTACAATAGACATCTATAATAGACAGCTACAGTAGACAGCTACAATAGACATCTATAATAGACAGATACAATATACAGTTACAATAGACATCTATAATAGACAGCTAGAGTAGACAGCTACAATATACAGTTACAATAGACATCTATAATAGACAGCTACAATAGACAGTTACAATAGACATCTACAATAGACAACAATATACAGACATCTATAATAGACAGCTACAGTAGACAGTTACAATATACAGTTACAATAGACATCTATAATAGACAGCTACAATAGACAGTTACAATAGACATGTACAATAGACATCTATAATAGACAGCTACAGTAGACAGTTACAATATACAGTTACAATAGACATCTATAATAGACAGCTACAATAGACAGCTACAATAGACAGTTATAATAGACATCTATAATAGACAGCTACAGTAGACAGTTACAATATACATGTACAATAGACATCTATAATAGACATCTACAATAGACAGCTACAATATACATGTACAATAGACATATATAATAGACATCTACAATAGACAGCTACAATATACATGTACAATAGACATCTATAATAGACATCTATAATAGACAGCTATAATAGACAGCTACAATATACATGTACAATAGACATCTATAATAGACAGCTATAATAGACAGCTACAATATACATGTACAATAGACATCTATAATAGACAGCTACAATATACATGTACAATAGACATCTATAATAGACATCTATAATAGACAGCTATAATAGACAGCTACAATATACATGTACAATAGACATCTATAATAGACATCTATAATAGACAGCTATAATAGACAGCTACAATATACAATAGACATCTACAATAGACATCTACAATATCTATAGACAGCTACAACAGACATGTACAATAGACATCTATAATAGACATCTATAATAGACATCTACAATAGACAGCTACAATATACATGTACAATAGACATCTATAATAGACAGCTACAATATACATGTACAATATACATCTATAATAGACATCTATAATAGACATCTATAATAGACATCTATAATAGACATCTATAATAGACATCTATAATAGATGACTACAGTAGACAGCTACAATAGACATCTATAATAGACATCTATAATAGATGGCTACAGTAGACAGCTACAGTAGACATCTATAATAGACAGCTACAATAGACATGTACAATAGACAGCTACAATAGACATCTACAATAGACATGTACAATAGACAGCTACAATAGACATCTATAATAGACAGCTACAATAGACATGTACAATAGACAGCTACAATATACATCTACAATAGACATGTACAATAGACATCTATAATAGACAGCTACAATAGACATGTACAATAGACAGCTACAATATACATCTACAATAGACATGTACAATAGACAGCTACAATATACATCTACAATAGACATGTACAATAGACATCTATAATAGACAGCTACAATATACATGTACAATATACATCTACAATAGACAGTTACAATATACATCTATAATAGACATCTATAATAGATGGCAATAGACATCTACAATACAGTAGACATCATATACATCTACAACAGACAGCTATAATAGACATCTACAGTAGACATCTACAGTAGTCATCTACAGTAGTCATCTACAACAGACATCTACAACAGACAGCTACAACAGAGAGCTACAGTAGACAGCTACAACAGACAGCTACAGTAGACAGCTACAATATACAGTTACAATAGACATCTATAATAGACAGCTACAGTAGACAGCTACAATATACAGTTACAATAGACATCTATAATAGACAGCTAGAGTAGACAGCTACAATATACAGTTACAATAGACATCTATAATAGACAGCTACAATAGACAGTTATAATAGACATCTATAATAGACAGCTACAGTAGACAGTTACAATATACAGTTACAATAGACATCTATAATAGACAGCTACAATAGACAGTTACAATAGACATGTACAATAGACATCTATAATAGACAGCTACAGTAGACAGTTACAATAGACATCTATAATAGACAGCTACAATAGACAGCTACAATAGACAGTTATAATAGACATCTATAATAGACAGCTACAATATACATGTACAATAGACATATATAATAGACATCTACAATAGACAGCTACAATATACATGTACAATAGACATCTATAATAGACATCTATAATAGACAGCTATAATAGACAGCTACAATATACATGTACAATAGACATCTATAATAGACAGCTATAATAGACAGCTACAATATACATGTACAATAGACATCTATAATAGACAGCTACAATATACATGTACAATAGACATCTATAATAGACAGCTACAGTAGACAGTTACAATATACATGTACAATAGACATCTATAATATACATCTACAATAGACAGTTACAATATACATCTACAATAGACAGTTACAATAGACATCTATAATAGACAGCTAGAGTAGACAGCTACAATATACAGTTACAATAGACATCTGTAATAGACAGCTACAGTAGACAGTTACAATATACAGTTACAATAGACATCTATAATAGACAGCTACAATAGACAGTTACAATAGACATGTACAATAGACATCTATAATAGACAGCTACAGTAGACAGTTACAATATACAGTTACAATAGACATCTATAATAGACAGCTACAATAGACAGCTACAATATACATGTACAATAGACATATATAATAAACATCTACAATAGACAGCTACAATATACATGTACAATAGACATCTATAATAGACAGCTACAATATACATGTACAATAGACATCTATAATAGACAGCTACAGTAGACAGTTACAATATACATGTACAATAGACATCTATAATATACATCTACAATAGACAGTTACAATATACATCTACAATAGACAGTTACAATATACATCTACAATAGACAGTTACAATAGACATCTATAATAGACAGCTAGAGTAGACAGCTACAATATACAGTTACAATAGACATGTACAATAGACATCTATAATAGACAGCTAGAGTAGACAGCTACAATAGACAGTTACAATAGACATCTATAATAGACAGCTACAATAGACAGTTATAATAGACATCTATAATAGACAGCTACAGTAGACAGTTACAATATACAGCTACAATATACATGTACAATAGACATATATAATAAACATCTACAATAGACAGCTACAATATACAGTTACAATAGACATCTATAATAGACAGCTACAATAGACAGCTACAATAGACAGTTATAATAGACATCTATAATAGACAGCTACAGTAGACAGTTACAATATACATGTACAATAGACATCTATAATAGACATCTACAATAGACAGCTACAATATACATGTACAATAGACATATATAATAGACATCTACAATAGACAGCTACAATATACATGTACAATAGACATCTATAATAGACATCTATAATAGACAGCTACAATAGACAGTTACAATATACATCTACAATAGACAGTTACAATATACATCTACAATAGACAGTTACAATAGACATCTATAATAGACAGCTAGAGTAGACAGCTACAATATACAGTTACAATAGACATCTGTAATAGACAGCTACAATAGACAGTTATAATAGACATCTATAATAGACAGCTACAGTAGACAGTTACAATATACAGTTACAATAGACATCTATAATAGACAGCTACAATAGACAGTTACAATATACAGTTACAATAGACATCTATAATAGACAGCTACAATAGACAGTTACAATATACAGTTACAATAGACATCTATAATAGACAGCTATAATAGACAGCTACAATATACATGTACAATAGACATCTATAATAGACAGCTATAATAGACAGCTACAATATACATGTACAATAGACATCTATAATAGACAGCTACAGTAGACAGTTACAATATACAGTTATAATAGACATCTATAATAGACAGCTACAATAGACAGTTATAATAGACATCTATAATAGACAGCTACAGTAGACAGTTACAATATACATGTACAATATACATCTATAATAGACATCTACAATAGACAGCTACAATATACATGTACAATAGACATATATAATAAACATCTACAATAGACAGCTACAATATACATGTACAATAGACATCTATAATAGACATCTATAATAGACAGCTATAATAGACAGCTACAATATACATGTACAATAGACATCTATAATAGACAGCTATAATAGACAGCTACAATATACATGTACAATAGACATCTATAATAGACAGCTACAATATACATGTACAATAGACATCTATAATAGACATCTACAATAGACAGTTACAATATACATGTACAATAGACATCTATAATATACATCTACAATAGACAGTTACAATATACATCTACAATAGACAGTTACAATATACATCTACAATAGACAGTTACAATAGACATCTATAATAGACAGCTACAATAGACAGTTACAATAGACAATAGACATCTATAATAGACAGCTACAATAGACAGTTACAATAGACATCTATAATAGACAGCTACAGTAGACAGTTACAATATACAGTTACAATAGACATCTATAATAGACAGCTACAATAGACAGTTACAATAGACATGTACAATAGACATCTATAATAGACAGCTACAGTAGACAGTTACAATATACAGTTACAATAGACATCTATAATAGACAGCTACAATAGACAGCTACAATATACATGTACAATAGACATATATAATAAACATCTACAATAGACAGCTACAATAGACAGCTACAATAGACAGTTATAATAGACATCTATAATAGACAGCTACAGTAGACAGTTACAATATACATGTACAATAGACATCTATAATAGACATCTACAATAGACAGCTACAATATACATGTACAATAGACATATATAATAGACATCTACAATAGACAGCTACAATATACATGTACAATAGACATCTATAATAGACATCTATAATAGACAGCTACAATAGACAGTTACATCTATAATAGACATCTACAATAGACAGTTACAATATACACTACAATAGACAGTTACAATAGACATCTATAATAGACATCTATAATAGACAGCTACAATAGACAGCTACAATATACAGTGTACAATACAATAGTTACAATAGACATCTAATAATAGACAGCTACAATAGACAGTTATAATAGACATCTATAATAGACAGCTACAATAGACAGTTACAATATACAGTTACAATAGACATCTATAATAGACAGCTACAGTAGACAGTTACAATATACAGTTACAATAGACATCTATAATAGACAGCTACAATAGACAGTTACAATATACAGTTACAATAGACATCTATAATAGACAGCTACAATAGACAGCTACAATATACATGTACAATAGACATATATAATAAACATCTACAATAGACAGCTACAATATACATGTACAATAGACATCTATAATAGACAGCTACAATATACATGTACAATAGACATATATAATAAACATCTACAATATACATGTACAATAGACATCTATAATAGACATCTATAATAGACATCTATAATAGACAGCTATAATAGACAGCTACAATATACATGTACAATAGACATCTATAATAGACAGCTATAATAGACAGCTACAATATACATGTACAATAGACATCTATAATAGACATCTAAAAATAGACATCTATAATAGACAGCTATAATAGACAGCTACAATATACATGTACAATAGACATCTATAATAGACAGCTATAATAGACAGCTACAATATACATGTACAATAGACATCTATAATAGACAGCTACAATAGACAGTTACAATATACATTATAATAGACATCTATAATAGACAGCTACAATAGACAGTTATAATAGACATACAATAGACAGTTATAATAGACATCTACAATAGACAGCTACAATATACATGTACAATAGACATCTATAATAAACATCTACAATAGACAGCTACAATATACATGTACAATAGACATCTATAATAGACATCTATAATAGACAGCTATAATAGACAGCTACAATATACATGTACAATAGACATCTATAATAGACAGCTATAATAGACAGCTACAATATACATGTACAATAGACATCTATAATAGACAGCTACAATATACATGTACAATAGACATCTATAATAGACAGCTACAGTAGACAGTTACAATATACAATAGACAGCTACAATAGACATCTATAATATACATCTACAATAGACAGTTACAATATACATCTACAATAGACAGTTACAATATACATCTACAATAGACAGTTACAATAGACATCTATAATAGACAGCTAGAGTAGACAGCTACAATATACAGTTACAATAGACATCTGTAATAGACAGCTACAATAGACAGTTATAATAGACATCTATAATAGACAGCTACAGTAGACAGTTACAATATACAGTTACAATAGACATCTATAATAGACAGCTACAATAGACAGCTACAATATACATGTACAATAGACATATATAATAGACATCTACAATAGACAGCTACAATATACATGTACAATAGACATCTATAATAGACATCTATAATAGACAGCTACAATAGACAGTTACAATATACATCTACAATAGACAGTTACAATATACATCTACAATAGACAGTTAGACATCTATAATAGACAGCTAGAGTAGACAGCTACAATATACAGTTACAATAGACATCTG
Organism: Oncorhynchus nerka; assembly: GCF_034236695.1. Classification (NCBI taxonomy): domain Eukaryota; kingdom Metazoa; phylum Chordata; class Actinopteri; order Salmoniformes; family Salmonidae; genus Oncorhynchus; species Oncorhynchus nerka. Next base: position 33,087,755 of record NC_088421.1, read on the forward strand.
TAATAGACAGCTACAATAGACAGTTATAATAGACGTCTATAATAGACAGCTACAGTAGACAGCTACAATATACATGTACAATAGACATCTATAATAGACAGCTATAATAGACAGCTACAATATACATGTACAATAGACATCTATAATAGACAGCTACAATATACATGTACAATAGACATCTATAATAGACATCTATAATAGACAGCTACAGTAGACAGTTACAATATACATGTACAATAGACATCTATAATATACATCTACAATAGACAGTTACAATATACATCTACAATAGACAGTTACAATATACATCTACAATAGACAGTTACAATAGACATCTATAATAGACAGCTAGAGTAGACAGCTACAATATACAGTTACAATAGACATCTGTAATAGACAGCTACAATAGACAGTTATAATAGACATCTATAATAGACAGCTACAGTAGACAGTTACAATATACAATAGACATTACAATAGACATCTATAATAGACAGCTACAATACATGTACAATAGACATCTACAATAGACATGTACAATAGACATCTATAATAGACAGCTACAGTAGACAGTTACAATATACAGTTACAATAGACATCTATAATAGACAGCTACAATAGACAGTTATAATAGACATCTATAATAGACAGCTACAATAGACAGTTATAATAGACATCTATGATAGACAGCTACAATAGACAGCTACAATATACATGTACAATAGACATATATAATAAACATCTACAATAGACAGCTACAATATACATGTACAATAGACATCTATAATAGACAGCTACAATATACATGTACAATAGACATATATAATAAACATCTACAATATACATGTACAATATACATGTACAATAGACATCTATAATAGACATCTATAATAGACAGCTATAATAGACAGCTACAATATACATGTACAATAGACATCTATAATAGACAGCTATAATAGACAGCTACAATATACATGTACAATAGACATCTATAATAGACAGCTACAGTAGACAGTTACAATATACAGTTATAATAGACATCTATAATAGACAGCTACAATAGACAGTTATAATAGACATCTATAATAGACAGCTACAGTAGACAGTTACAATATACATGTACAATATACATCTATAATAGACATCTACAATAGACAGCTACAATATACATGTACAATAGACATATATAATAAACATCTACAATAGACAGCTACAATATACATGTACAATAGACATCTATAATAGACAGCTATAATAGACAGCTACAATATACATGTACAATAGACATCTATAATAGACAGCTACAATATACATGTACAATAGACATCTATAATAGACATCTATAATAGACAGCTATAATAGACAGCTACAATATACATGTACAATAGACATCTATAATAGACATCTATAATAGACAGCTATAATAGACAGCTACAATATACATGTACAATAGACATCTATAATAGACAGCTACAATAGACATGTACAATAGACATCTATAATAGACATCTATAATAGACATCTACAATAGAAAGCTACAATATACATGTACAATAGACATCTATAATAGACAGCTACAATATACATGTACAATATACATCTACAATAGACAGTTACAATATACATCTATAATAGACATCTATAATAGACATCTATAATAGATGGCTACAGTAGACAGCTACAATAGACATCTATAATAGATGGCTACAGTAGACAGCTACAATAGACATCTATAATAGACAGATACAATAGACATGTACAATAGACAGCTACAATAGACATCTACAATAGACATGTACAATAGACAGCTACAATAGACATCTATAATAGACAGCTACAATAGACATGTACAATAGACAGCTACAATATACATCTACAATAGACATGTACAATAGACATCTATAATAGACAGCTACAATAGACATGTACAATAGACAGCTACAATATACAGTTACAATATACATCTATAATAGACATCTATAATAGACATCTATAATAGACATCTATAATAGATGGCTACAGTAGACAGCTACAATAGACATCTATAATAGACAGCTACAATAGACAGCTACAATAGACATCTATAATAGACAGCTACAATAGACATGTACAATAGACAGCTACAATAGACAGTTACAATATACATCTATAATAGACATCTATAATAGACATCTTTAATAGATGGCTACAATAGACATCTACAATAGACATCTATAATAGACAGCTACAATAGACATCTATAATAGTACAATAGACATCTATAATAGACAGCTACAATAGACATACAATAGACAGCTACAATAGACATCTATAATAGACATCTACAATAGACATGTACAATAGACAGCTACAATATACATCTACAATAGACATCTACAATAGACATAAATAGACAGCTACAATAGACATGTACAATAGACAGCTACAATATACATTACATATAGACATCTATAATAGACATCTATAATAGACATCTATAATAGACAGCAGTACAATAGACAGCTACAATAGACATCTATAATAGACATGGCTACAATAGACAGCTACAATAGACATCTATAATAGACAGCTATAATAGACATCTACAATAGACATCTATAATAGACAGTTACAATATACAATAGACATCTATAATAGACATCTACAATAGACAGCTACATGTAGACATCATAATAGACATCTATAATAGACATCTACAATAGACATCTACAATAGACATCTATAATAGACAGCTACAATAGACATGTACAATAGACAGCTACAATAGACATCTATAATAGACATCTATAATAGACAACAATAGACAGCTACAATATACAACAATAGACATCTATAATAGACAGCTACAATAGACAGTATAATAGACAGCTATAATAGACAGCTACAGTAGACAGTTACAATATACAGTACAATAGACATCTATAATAGACAGCTACAATAGACAGTTACAATATACATGTACAATAGACATCTATAATAGACAGCTACAGTAGACAGTTACAATATACAGTTACAATAGACATCTATAATAGACAGCTACAATAGACAGTTATAATATAATAGACATCTATAATAGACAGCTACAATAGACAGCTACAAATACATGTACAATAGACATCTATAATAGACAGCTACAATAGACAGCTACAATATACATGTACAATAGACATCTATAATAAACATCTACAATAGACAGCTACAATATACATGTACAATAGACATCTATAATAGACAGCTACAATATACAATGTACAATAGACATATATAATAAACATCTACAATATACATGTACAATATACATGTACAATAGACAGACAATAGACATACAATAGACATCTATAATAGACATCTATAATAGACAGCTACAATAGACAGTACAATAGACATCTATAATAGACATCTATAATAGACAGCTATAATAGACATGTACAATAGACATGTATAATAGACAGCTACAATAGACAGTTACAATATACAGTTATAATAGACATCTATAATAGACAGCTACAATAGACAGTTATAATAGACATCTATAATAGACAGCTACAGTAGACAGTTACAATATACATGTACAATATACATCTATAATAGACATCTACAATAGACAGCTACAATATACATGTACAATAGACATATATAATAAACATCTACAATAGACAGCTACAATATACATGTACAATAGACATCTATAATAGACATCTATAATAGACAGCTACAATATACATGTACAATAGACATCTATAATAGACAGCTACAATAGACATAATAGTACAATAGACATCTACAATAGACATCTATAATAGACAGCTACAATAGACAGCTACAATATACATGTACAATAGACATCTATAATAGACAGCTACAATAGACATGTACAATAGACATCTATAATAGACATCTATAATAGACATCTACAATAGAAAGCTACAATATACATGTACAATAGACATCTATAATAGACAGCTACAATATACATGTACAATATACATCTACAATAGACAGTTACAATATACATCTATAATAGACATCTATAATAGACATCTATAATAGACAGCTACAATAGACAGCTACAATAGACATCTATAATAGACAGCTACAATAGACAGTACAATAGACATCTATAATAGACAGCTATAATAGACATCTACAATAGACAGACAGCTACAATAGACAGACATGTACAATAGACAGTTACAATAGACATCTATAATAGACAGCTACAACAATAGACATGTACAATAGACAGCTACAATATACATCTACAATAGACAGTACAATAGACATCTATAATAGACATAATAGACATACAATAGACAGCTACAATATACAGTTACAATATACATCTATAATAGACATCTATAATAGACATCTATAATAGACAGCTACAATAGACATGTGGCTACATCTATAATAGACAGCTACAATAGACATCTATAATAGACAATAGCTACAGCTATAATAGACAGCTACAATAGACATCTATAATAGACAGCTACAATAGACATGTACAATAGACAGCTACAATAGACAGTTACAATAGACATCTATAATAGACATCTATAATAGATAGACATCTACAATAGACAGCTACAATAGACATCTATAATAGACAGCTACAATAGACAATACAAATAGACATCTATAATAGACAGCTACAATAGACATGTACAATAGACAGCTACAATAGACATCTATAATAGACATCTACAATAGACATGTACAATAGACAGCTACAATATACATCTACAATAGACATGTACAATAGACATCTATAATAGACAGCTACAATATACATGTACAATAGACATATATAATAAACATCTACAATATACATGTACAATAGACATCTATAATAGACATCTATAATAGACAGCTATAATAGACAGCTACAATATACATGTACAATAGACATCTATAATAGACAGCTATAATAGACAGCTACAATATACATGTACAATAGACATCTATAATAGACATCTAAAAATAGACATCTATAATAGACAGCTATAATAGACAGCTACAATATACATGTACAATAGACATCTATAATAGACAGCTATAATAGACAGCTACAATATACATGTACAATAGACATCTATAATAGACAGCTACAGTAGACAGTTACAATATACAGTTATAATAGACATCTATAATAGACAGCTACAATAGACAGTTATAATAGACATCTATAATAGACATCTACAATAGACAGCTACAATATACATGTACAATAGACATCTATAATAAACATCTACAATAGACAGCTACAATATACATGTACAATAGACATCTATAATAGACATCTATAATAGACAGCTATAATAGACAGCTACAATATACATGTACAATAGACATCTATAATAGACAGCTATAATAGACAGCTACAATATACATGTACAATAGACATCTATAATAGACAGCTACAATATACATGTACAATAGACATCTATAATAGACAGCTACAGTAGACAGTTACAATATACATGTACAATAGACATCTATAATATACATCTACAATAGACAGTTACAATATACATCTACAATAGACAGCTACAATAGACATCTACAATAGACATTACAATAGACATCTATAATAGACAGCTATAATAGACAGCTACAATATACAGTTACAATAGACATCTATAATAGACAGCTACAATAGACAGTTATAATAGACATCTATAATAGACAGCTACAGTAGACAGTTACAATATACAGTTACAATAGAGACATCTATAATAGACATGTACAATAGACATACAAATAGACATCTACAATAGACAGCTACAATATACATGTACAATAGACATCTATAATAGACATCTACAATAGACAGCTACAATAGACATCTACAATAGACATCAAATATACAATAGACATCTATAATAGACAGCTACAATAGACAGTACAATATACATCTACAATAGACAGTTACAATATACATCTATAGACAGTTACAATAGACATCTATAATAGACAGCTAGAATAGACAGCTACAATATACAGTTACAATAGACATCTATAATAGACAGCTAGACAGTTACAATAGACAGTTATAATAGACATCTATAATAGACAGCTACAATAGACAGCTACAATATACATGTACAATAGACATCTATAATAGACAGCTACAATAGACAGCTACAATATACATGTACAATAGACATCTATAATAGACAGCTATAATAGACAGCTACAATATACATGTACAATAGACATCTATAATAGACAGCTACAATAGACAGTACAATAGACATAATACAATAGACATCTACAATAGACATCTACAATAGACAGTTACAATAGACATCTATAATAGACAGTTACAATATACATCTACAATAGACAGTTACAATAGACATCTATAATAGACATCTATAATAGACAGCTACAATATACAGTTACAATAGACATCTATAATAGACAGCTACAATAGACAGTTATAATAGACATCTATAATAGACAGCTACAATAGACAGTTACAATATACAGTTACAATAGACATCTATAATAGACAGCTACTATAATAGACAGCTACAATAGACAGTTACAATAGACATGTACAATAGACATCTATAATAGACAGCTACAATAGACAGTTACAATAGACAGTTACAATAGACAGCTATAATACAACATCTATAATAGACAGCTACATAGACAGTACAATATAATAGACATCTACAATAGACAGCTACAATAGACAGTTACAATAGACATCTATAATAGACAGCTACAATAGACAGCTACAATATACATGTACAATAGACATATATAATAAACATCTACAATAGACAGCTACAATATACATGTACAATAGACATCTATAATAGACAGCTACAATATACATGTACAATAGACATATATAATAGACATCTACAATAGACATGTACAATATACATGTAATAGACATCTATAATAGACATCTATAATAGACAGCTATAATAGACAGCAGCTACAATATACATGTACAATAGACATCTATAATAGACAGCTATAATAGACAGCTACAATATACATGTACAATAGACATTATAATAGACAGCTACAGTAGACAGTTACAATATACAGTTATAATAGACATCTATAATAGACAGCTACAATAGACAGTTATAATAGACATCTATAATAGACAGCTACAGTAGACAGTTACAATATACATGTAGACAATATACATCTATAATAGACATCTACAATAGACAGCTACAATATACAATGTACAATATACAATAGACATCTATAATAAACATCTACAATAGACAGCTACAATATACATGTACAATAGACATCTATAATAGACAGCTATAATAGACAGCTACAATATACATGTACAATAGACATCTATAATAGACAGCTACAATAGACATGTACAATAATAGACATACAATACATAAATAGACATCTATATCTATAATAGACAGCTATAATAGACAGCTAATAATACATGTACAATAGACATGTACAATAGACATCTATAATAGACATCTATAATAGACAATATAATAGACAGCTACAATATACATGTACAATAGACATCTATAATAGACAGCTACAATAGACATGTACAATAGACATCTATAATAGACATCTATAATAGACATCTACAATAGAACAGCATGTACAATATACATGTACAATAGACATCTATAATAGACAGCTACAATATACATGTACAATAGACATCTACAATAGACATCTACAATAGACATTACAATAGACATCTACAGTAGACAGTATAATAGACATCTATAATAGACATCTATAATAGATGGCTACAATAGACAGTACAATAGACATCTATAATAGATGGCTACAATAGACAGCTATAATAGACATCTATAATAGACAGCTACAATAGACATGTACAATAGACATGTACAATAGACATCTACAATAGACATGTACAATACACAGCTACAATAGACATCTATAATAGACATCTATAATAGACAGCTACAAATAGACAGCTACAATATACATCTACAATAGACATCTACAATAGACATCTATAATAGACAGCTACAATAGACATGTACAATAGACAGCTACAATAGACAGTTACAATATACATCTATAATAGACATCTATAATAGACATCTATAATAGACATCTATAATAGACAGCTACAGTAGACAGCTACAATAGACATCTAATAATAGACAGCTACAATATACATGTACAATAGACATCTATAATAGACATCTACAATAGACAGCTACAATAGACATCTACAATAGACAGCTACAATAGACAGTTACAATATACATCTATAATAGACATCTATAATAGACATCTAAATAGACAGCTACAATAGACAGTACAATAGACATCTATAATAGACATCTACAATAGACAGCTACAATAGACATCTATAATAGACAGCTACAATAGACATGTACAATAGACATCTATAATAGACATCTATAATAGACAGTTCTACAATAGACATGTACAATAGACAGCTACAATAGACATCTACAATAGACATCTATAATAGACATCTACAATAGACATACAATACATGTATAATAGACATCTATAATAGACTACAATATACATCTACAATAGACATGTACAATAGACATACAATAGACATCTACAATAGACATCTACAATAGACATGACAGCTACAATATACATGTACAATAGACATGTACAATAGACAGCTACAATATACATCTACAATAGACATGTACAATAGACAGCTACAATAGACATCTACAATAGACATGTACAATAGACAGTTACAATATAGACAGTTATAATAGACATCTATAATAGACATCTACAATAGACAGCTACAATAGACATCTATAATAGACATCTATAATAGACAGCTAGACAGTTACAATATACATGTACAATATACATCTATAATAGACATCTACAAATAGACAGCTACAATATACATGTACAATAGACATCTATAATAGACAGCTACAATATACATGTACAATAGACATACAATACATAATAGACATCTACAATAGACATCTATAATAGACAGCTATAATAGACAGCTACAATATACATGTACAATAGACATCTATAATAGACAGCTATAATAGACAGCTACAATAGACATCTATAATAGACATCTATAATAGACATCTACAATAGACATGTACAATAGACATCTATAATAGACAGCTATAATAGACAGCTACAATATACATGTACAATAGACATCTATAGACAATAGACATTACAATATACATGTACAATAGACATCTATACATAGACATCTATAATAGACAGCTATAATAGACAGCTACAATATACATGTACAATAGACATCTATAATAGACAGCTATAATAGACAGCTACAATATACATGTACAATAGACATCTATAATAGACAGCTACAATAGACAGTTACAATATACAGTTATAATAGACATCTATAATAGACAGCTACAATAGACATTATAATAGACATCTATAATAGACAGCTACAATAGACAGTTACAATATACATACAATAGACATCTATAATAGACATCTACAATAGACAGCTACAATATACATGTACAATAGACATATATAATAAACATCTATAATAGACAGCTACAATATACATGTACAATAGACATCTATAATAGACATCTATAATAGACAGCTATAATAGACAGCTACAATATACATGTACAATAGACATCTATAATAGACAGCTACAATAGACATGTACAATAGACATACAATAGACAGCTACAATATACATGTACAATAGACATCTATAATAGACAGCTACAATATATAGACATGTACAATAGACATCTATAATAGACAGCTATAATAGACAGCTACAATATACATACAATAGACAGCTACAATAGACATCTATAATAGACATCTATAATAGACATCTATAATAGACAGCTATAATAGACAGCTACAATATACATGTACAATAGACATCTATAATAGACATCTACAATAGACATGTACAATAGACATCTATAATAGACATCTATAATAGACATCTACAATAATAGACAGCTACAATAGACATCTATAATAGACATCTATAATAGACAGCTACAATAGACATGTACAATAGACATCTACAATAGACAGCTACAATAGACATCAATATAATAGACATCTATAATAGACAGCTATAATAGACAGCTACAATATACATGTACAATAGACATCTATAATAGACATCTATAATAGACAGCTATAATAGACAGCTACAATATACATGTACAATAGACATCTATAATAGACAGCTAGACAGCTATAATATACATGTACAATAGACATCTATAATAGACATCTATAATAGACATCTATAATAGACAGCTACAATAGACAGCTACAATATACATAGACATCTACAATAGACATCTATAATAGACAGCTATAATAGACAGCTACAATAGACATCTACAATAGACATATACATGTACAATAGACATCTATAATAGACATCTATAATAGACAGCTATAATAGACAGCTACAATAGACATGTACAATAGACATCTATAATAGACAGCTATAATAGACATGTATAATAGACATCTACAATAGACATCAATATAATAGACAGCTACAATAGACATCTATAATAGACATCTATAATAGACAGACATACTACAATAGACAGCTACAATAGCTACAATAGACAGCTACAATAGACAGTACAATAGACATACAATAGACATAATAGACATCTATAATAGACATCTACAATAGACATCTACAATACAATATACATCTACAATAGACAGTTACAATATACATCTACAATAGACAGTTACAATAGACATCTATAATAGACAGCTACAGCAGACAGCTAGACAGCTACAATATACAGTTACAATAGACATCTGTAATAGACAGCTACAATAGACAGTTATAATAGACATCTATAATAGACAGCTACAGTAGACAGTTACAATATACAGTTACAATAGACATCTATAATAGACAGCTACAATAGACAGTTACAATAGACATGTACAATAGACATCTATAATAGACAGCTACAGTAGACAGTTACAATATACAGTTACAATAGACATCTATAATAGACAGCTACAATAGACAGTTATAATAGACATCTATAATAGACAGCTACAATAGACAGTTATAATAGACATCTATGATAGACAGCTACAATAGACAGCTACAATATACATGTACAATAGACATATATAATAAATAGACATCTATAGACATACAATAGACAGCTACAATATACATGTACAATAGACATCTATAATAGACAGCTACAATATAATAGACATATATAATAAATAGACATCTACAATATACATATACATGTACAATATACATGTACAATAGACATCTATAATAGACATCTATAATAGACAGCTATAATAGACAGCTACAATATACATGTACAATAGACATCTATAATAGACAGCTATAATAGACAGCTACAATATACATGTACAATAGACATCTATAATAGACAGCTACAGTAGACAGTTACAATATACAGTTATAATAGACATCTATAATAGACAGCTACAATAGACAGTTATAATAGACATCTATAATAGACAGCTACAGTAGACAGTTACAATATACATGTACAATATACATCTATAATAGACATCTACAATAGACAGCTACAATATACATGTACAATAGACATATATAATAAACATCTACAATAGACAGCTACAATATACATGTACAATAGACATCTATAATAGACATCTATAATAGACAGCTACAATAGACAGCATGTACAATAGACATCTATAATAGACATCTATAATAGACAGCTACAATAACATAGACATCTAGACAGCTACAATAGACAGTACAATAATCTATAATAGACATCTATAATAGACATCTATAATAGACAGCTATAATAGACAGCTACAATATACATGTACAATAGACATCTATAATAGACAGCTACAATAGACATGTACAATAGACATCTATAATAGACATCTATAATAGACATCTACAATAGAAAGCTACAATATACATGTACAATAGACATCTATAATAGACAGCTACAATATACATGTACAATATACATCTACAATAGACAGTTACAATATACATCTATAATAGACATCTATAATAGACATCTATAATAGATGGCTACAGTAGACAGCTACAATAGACATCTATAATAGATGGCTACAGTAGACAGCTACAATAGACATCTATAATAGACAGATACAATAGACATGTACAATAGACAGCTACAATAGACATCTACAATAGACATGTACAATAGACAGCTACAATAGACATCTATAATAGACAGCTACAATAGACATGTACAATAGACAGCTACAATATACATCTACAATAGACATGTACAATAGACATCTATAATAGACAGCTACAATAGACATGTACAATAGACAGCTACAATATACAGTTACAATATACATCTATAATAGACATCTATAATAGACATCTATAATAGACATCTATAATAGATGGCTACAGTAGACAGCTACAATAGACATCTATAATAGATGGCTACAGTAGACAGCTACAATAGACATCTATAATAGACAGCTACAATAGACATGTACAATAGACAGCTACAATAGACAGTTACAATATACATCTATAATAGACATCTATAATAGACATCTTTAATAGATGGCTACAGTAGACAGCTACAATAGACATCTATAATAGATGGCTACAGTAGACAGCTACAATAGACATCTATAATAGACAGCTACAATAGACATGTACAATAGACAGCTACAATAGACATCTATAATAGACATCTACAATAGACATGTACAATAGACAGCTACAATATACATCTACAATAGACATGTACAATAGACAGCTACAATATACATCTACAATAGACATGTACAATAGACATGTACAATATACATCTACAATAGACATGTACAATAGACATGTACAATAGACAGCTACAATATACATCTACAATAGACATGTACAATAGACAGCTACAATATACATCTACAATAGACATGTACAATAGACAGTTACAATATACAGTTATAATAGACATCTATAATAGACAGCTACAATAGACAGTTATAATAGACATCTATAATAGACAGCTACAGTAGACAGTTACAATATACATGTACAATATACATCTATAATAGACATCTACAATAGACAGCTACAATATACATGTACAATAGACATATATAATAAACATCTACAATAGACAGCTACAATATACATGTACAATAGACATCTATAATAGACATCTATAATAGACAGCTATAATAGACAGCTACAATATACATGTACAATAGACATCTATAATAGACAGCTATAATAGACAGCTACAATATACATGTACAATAGACATCTATAATAGACAGCTACAATATACATGTACAATAGACATCTATAATAGACATCTATAATAGACAGCTATAATAGACAGCTACAATATACATGTACAATAGACATCTATAATAGACATCTATAATAGACAGCTATAATAGACAGCTACAATATACATGTACAATAGACATCTATAATAGACAGCTACAATAGACATGTACAATAAACATCTATAATAGACATCTATAATAGACATCTACAATAGACAGCTACAATATACATGTACAATAGACATCTATAATAGACAGCTACAATATACATGTACAATATACATCTACAATAGACAGTTACAATATACATCTATAATAGACATCTATAATAGACATCTATAATAGACATCTATAATAGATGGCTACAGTAGACAGTTACAATATACAGTTACAATAGACATCTATAATAGACAGCTACAATAGACAGTTACAATAGACATGTACAATAGACATCTATAATAGACAGCTACAATATACATGTACAATATACATCTACAATAGACAGTTACAATATACATCTATAATAGACATCTATAATAGACATCTATAATAGACATCTATAATAGATGGCTACAGTAGACAGCTACAATAGACATCTATAATAGATGGCTACAGTAGACAGCTACAATAGACATCTATAATAGATGGCTACAGTAGACAGCTACAATAGACATCTATAATAGACAGATACAATAGACATGTACAATAGACAGCTACAATAGACATCTACAATAGACATGTACAATAGACAGCTACAATAGACATCTATAATAGACAGCTACAATAGACATGTACAATAGACAGCTACAATATACATCTACAATAGACATGTACAATAGACATCTATAATAGACAGCTACAATAGACATGTACAATAGACAGCTACAATATACATCTACAATAGACATGTACAATAGACAGCTACAATATACATCTACAATAGACATGTACAATAGACATCTATAATAGACAGCTACAATGTACATGTACAATATACATCTACAATAGACAGTTACAATATACATCTATAATAGACATCTATAATAGACATCTATAATAGACATCTATAATAGATGGCTACAGTAGACAGCTACAATAGACATCTATAATAGATGGCTACAGTAGACAGCTACAATAGACATCTATAACAGACAGCTACAATAGACAGCTACAATAGACAGCTACAATATACATCTACAATAGACAGTTACAATATACATCTATAATAGACATCTATAATAGACATCTTTAATAGATGGCTACAGTAGACAGCTACAATAGACATCTATAATAGATGGCTACAGTAGACAGCTACAATAGACATCTATAATAGACAGCTACAATAGACATCTATAATAGACAGCTACAATAGACATGTACAATAGACAGCTACAATAGACATCTATAATAGACAGCTACAATAGACATGTACAATAGACAGCTACAATATACATCTACAATAGACATGTACAATAGACAGCTACAATATACATCTACAATAGACATGTACAATAGACATCTATAATAGACATCTACAATAGACATCTATAATAGACATCTACAATAGACATCTATAATAGACAGCTAGAGTGTAATAAACATCTTTTATAAACCATCTTTCCGAGTCTATAACCAGTAAATAACTAGAAGTGACCTGATCAGGAAAAGCTCCAGGGTCTTACTGCAATACATAATTAGGACCAGGAGTTCCCCTAAACCAAGAAAATGACACTTATGAAGCCTACTATGTGTGCAATGCAGATGGGCTTTGAAACTGCAGTCTTCCCAGCATTTATTGTTAATACATTTTTCAATGTGTCCCCGTGTGTAATTTTCAGACCCACGGGCCATATCATTTCATGATGAGCATCTAAGCACAACTAAAAAAGTATGCCATTTGTTGGCGTGTCTGTATCCTACAACCTATTCCAGTGTAAAATACCCAATAGGCAGAAACTGGTTGAATCAAAGTTATTTCCTCGTCATTTCACCAAAACAATCTATGTTTTTTAATCGGATTATGATGAATCAAAGTGGAAAACTTTTAGAATTTCAAAAAAGCCATCAATGTAAAGGAATTTCAGGAACATTTGCATTTTTCCCCCTATGAACCTAAATCCAATGACATGGTTAAAATGTTTGTTAATTTTACGTTAGCTTCAATCAAATATAATTGTAAACTAGACGTTTAACTGATGTGTGTGCCCAGTGATTACATATAAAACAACGTTGATTGTGTGTCATATTTTGATTCATGCATTAGATGATCATCACAGAGCAGAGGAGAGAGAATGAAGTTCATCATTACTGAGATGGGAGAGCCAGATGGGAAAGTTTTCTCTACATACTGAATTATTCACTTCCTGCTTAAATGGCATTTGGCTGCAGGTATGGGTAGCAGAAAGTGGATGAGTTGCACCCACAACAGTGAAAAGGAAAATATATATATTTCAAAGAAAGTTTGGTTCTAAATTGGTTCTAAGGCTGAGAAGGAAGAATCTCTCTCTCTCTCTCTCTCTCTCTCCTCTTGTATATCCCTTTTCTCTCTGTCTTTTTCCACTCTCACCCCTGCTCTCTTTCTCTCTCTCACTTCCCCCACTCTCTCCCTCTCCACTCCCTCCCTGTTCATCTCTCTCTCTTCCTCCTCCTACTGTATCTCTCCTCTCTATCTCTTTCTCTCTCTTATTTCTCTTCTCTCCCGGAGAACGTATTAATAATGCAACAAAACTTGAATTGGGGAGGACCGCCTGGGTTCTTTTTCTAAAGTGTTTGTTTTGACCTCCACAGTGGTTTCAATTAAGCGGAGCTACACCTCCTCAGCAGCCAATTAAATGTCCAATTTAGTCAAATAAGGAAGTTAATTGAAATTCATATCTCTAATTGAATTGTCCTCATAACAAAAAAAGGCAGTTTTCAACTGACTTCATATGGGTTATATATGGGTTCACCACCTTCATATGGGTTATATATGGGTTCACCACCTTCACATGGGTTATATATGGGTTCACCACCTTCATATGGGTTATATATGGGTTCACCACCTTCATATGGGTTATATATGGGTTCACCACCTTCATATGGGTTATATATGGGTTCACCACCTTCATATGGGTTATATATGGGTTCACCACCTTCATATGGGTTATATATGGGTTCACCACCTTCATATGGGTTATAGATGGGTTCACCCCCTTCATATGGGTTATATATGGGTTCACCACCTTCATATGGGTTATATATGGGTTCACCACCTTCATATGGGTTATATATGGGTTCACCACCTTCATATGGGTTATATATGGGTTCACCACCTTCACATGGGTTATATTTGGGTTCACCACCTTCATATGGGTTATAGATGGGTTCATCACCTTCATATGGGTTATATATGGGTTCACCACCTTCACATGGGTTATATATGGGTTCACCACCTTCATATGGGTTATATATGGGTTCACCACCTTCATATGGGTTATATATGGGTTCACCACCTTCATATGGGTTATATATGGGTTCACCACCTTCACATGGGTTATATATGGGTTCACCACCTTCATATGGGTTATAGATGGGTTCACCACCTTCACATGGGTTATATATGGGTTCACCACCTTCATATGGGTTATATATGGGTTCACCACCTTCACATAGGTTATATATGGGTTCACCACCTTCATATGGGTTATAGATGGGTTCATCACATTCACATGGGTTATATATGGGTTCACCACCTTCACATGGGTTATATATGGGTTCACCACCTTCATATGGGTTATAGATGGGTTCACCACCTTCATATGGGTTATATATGGGTTCACCACCTTCATATGGGTTATATATGGGTTCACCACCTTCATATGGGTTATATAAGTACAGCAGGGCCTAAAATAAATTACTTGACAGAAAAAGCACACACACACACACACACACACACACACACACACACACACACACACACACACACACACAGACAGAGACACCCAGAGAGCAATAGAGTACAGATCCAAAGTGTCATCAGATCATTCAAACATTGTTAGGTTGTCACGCAGCAAGCCTTTGTTTCTCGACCAGCGTGGTCTTTCAATGACATCCAGCACTCCTGAACAAGATATACATAGCAGTCCATCTCTTGAGATTCACATGCACACTCACATGTGGGCGCACACATACACACACACTCGCAAACATATAGACACACATGCACACAAGTATACACTCAAACACACTCACGAACACACGAACACACACACAAACTCACACACTCTCCCCAGGTAGTGGATTGGATAAATAAAGTTTTTCATTCTGGTGAGTGAGCCTCATCATCAAGAATAAGAGTGATGGAGGGAAAATAACCACAACAACAGATCAAATGTAGAGTGGGTTCTCAGACGAAATAGCACATATCCTCCCAAATCACAATGAGCCTTTCACAAAATATGCCCAAATTGAATGGTCGTGTACAATACTACCGCATTCTCCTGTGAAATCAGCACCAGCCACATGCGTCACTGACCCTGAATAACCTGGTGAGACGTCACTCCACTGCGAATGGCACATCATCAGTCTACCAAACAACATGTTCAAACAGGTGCAGCTAAAACAGACATGAAAGGACTGAGAACAGAGGACCAGTCATGGCTATGCACTTCAGAGTGAGTGTGTATGAGTGGGTCGGTGGGTTTTTGTGAATATGTGTGTGTGGGGGGGGGGGGGGGTAGTGTGTGTATGTGTGAGTGTGTGTCTGCATGTGTGCATGTGTGCATGTGTGTGTGAATATGTGCATGTGGGTCTGTGTGTGTACGTGTGTGTACGTGTGTCTGCATGTGTGTATATCTGCGCGTGCATGCTTGTGTGTAAAAATGAGATAGAGAGGGCTAGATAAAGTGTACAGATGGAGTGTATTCAGAGTGGGTCAGCACTCACCGTGCAGCAAGCATCTCTCTTCCTCCATCTCCCGTTGAGACAGTTATAAAAGAATATCTGATGTGGATACAGTGTGAGAGGACAAAAGGAATGATATATCACTGTGGCTGAGCCACTGGGTTTCTGAAGGCTTTCTATCCAGTTTCTATACATATATTCTCTCTCTCTCTCTCTCTCTCTCTCTCTCTCTCTCTCTCTCTCTCTCTCTATCAGATAGTAGCCAAGAGCAGAGCAGCTTCTCCAATCATCTGCTGATGACAGCATGACTGCAGCCACATTGACATTCTCCTCGGTAGTCGACACAAACTCAAGAGGCGTGAGAACTTGAGGCAGAGTCCACCTTCTCTGTTTCTCCCAATTCTAAATCACTCCAAATTTCCACTGCAGTAAAGCTCTGCTACTGTTACTGTAGAGTTCTACTTCAGAATTGGTTTAATTGATCTTACATATCTCCTAGAGGTGAGATGTGGGTACGAGCCATAGTTGAGACTCATGATAGCCATGGAGAATGAATAGAGTAATGCGGCCCAGAATGAATAGAGTGATGAGGTCCAGAATGAATAGAGTGATGAGGTCCAGAATGAATAGAGTGATGAGGTCCTGAATTAATAGAGTTATGAGGTCCTGAATGAATAGAGTGATGTGGTCCTGAATGAATAGAGTGATGAGGTCCTGAATGAATAGAGTGATGAGGTCCAGAATGAATAGAGTGATGAGGTCCTGAATTAATAGAGTTATGAGGTCCTGAATGAATAGAGTGATGTGGTCCTGAATGAATAGAGTGATGAGGTCCTGAATGAATAGAGTGATGAGGTCCAGAATGAATAGAGTGATGAGGTCCTGAATGAATAGAGTTATGAGGTCCTGAATGAATAGAGTGATGTGGTCCTGAATGAATAGAGTGATGAGGTCCTGAATGAATGAATAGAATGAATAGAGTGATGAGGTCCAGAATGAATAGAGTGATGAGGTCCAGAATGAATAGAGTGATGAGGTCCTGAATGAATAGAGTGATGAGGTCCTGAATGAATAGAGTGATGAGGTCCAGAATGAATAGAGTGATGAGGTCCTGAATGAATAAAGTGATGAGGTCCAGAATGAATAGAGTGATGCGGTCCAGAATGAATAGTGATGCGGTCCAGAATGAATAGATTGATGAGGTCCGGAATGAATAGAGTGATGGGGTCTAGAATGAATAGAGTGATGAGGTCCAGAATGAATAGAGTGATGAGGTCCAGAATGAATAGAGTGATGAGGTCCAGAATGAATAGAGTGATGAGGTCCTGAATGAATAGAGTGATGAGGTCCAGAATGAATAGAGTGATGAGGTCCTGAATGAATAGAGTGATGAGGTCCTGAATGAATAGAGTGATGAGGTCCTGAATTAATAGAGTTATGAGGTCCTGAATGAATAGAGTGATGTGGTCCAGAATGAATAGAGTGATGAGGTCCTGAATGAATAGAGTGATGAGGTCCTGAATGAATAGAGTGATGAGGTCCAGAATGAATAGAGTGATGAGGTCCTGAATGAATAAAGTGATGAGGTCCAGAATGAATAGAGTGATGCGGTCCAGAATGAATAGTGATGCGGTCCAGAATGAATAGAGTGATGTGGGCCAGAATGAATAGAGTGATGAGGTCTAGAATGAATAGAGTGATGAGGTCCAGAATGAATAGAGCAGGGGTCCCCAAACTGAATCCTGTGAGGGGTCCAGAATTTTCCCTTCTCTGATGGGGGGCCGAGTCAGTTTGTAACAGAAAAAGTGTGACGATCGATGGAGCTCAAAAAAATTTATTGTTTTCCAGAAAGCCACACATAACCAAATAACCCTTTCCAGGTTCTTTACAGAAAAAAGTCAGGAAACAAATAATAACACTATTAATGAAATAAATAATAACTAAATAACCCTCTCTGAGTTCTTCAGAAAAATAGAGGAAATAAATAATAATAAATAACTAAATGAAAAAAGCCATGGAACATTAATTTCCAGAATGAATAGAGTGATGAGGTCTAAATGAATAGAGTGATGAGTTGTCCAGAATGAATCTCCTGAATGAATAAAGTTCTTGTGAAATCCTTATAATCCTGATGTAGTTCCAGAATGAATAGAGCCAGTCTCAAATGAACTTTCTGTGAGGTCCAGAATGAATAGAGTGAAAAACTGAATAGAGTGATGAGGTCCAGAATGAATAAAGTGATGACACCAGAATGCAGTCTCTTAAAGTGATGTTCCAGAATTCCTTATAATCCTTTTGTAGGTTCCAGAATGCTTGAGATGAGGTCCAGAATGAATTGATGAGGTCTCATGAATGAATCCCTGTGAAAACCACATGAATAGAAGAGGTTGAATGAATAGATGTGCATGAGGTACAGCACATGAATACCAGTGATGAGGTCCTGAATGAAAGATGGATTTTAATCCCAGTGAGATTTTAATGAATATATTTGTTTATGTCAGAATGAATAGAGTTCATGAGGTCCTGAATGAATAGAGTTATGAGGTCCATCAGAATGAATGAGACTGATGGGTCCTGAATGAATAGAGTGATGTGGTCCAGAATTAATGAGTGATGAGGTCCTGAATGAATTCAGTGATGAGGTCCAAATGAATTGATCTGTGGTCTTGAATCAATAGAGTTAGAGGTCCATGAATGAATAGAGTTGAGGTCCAGAATGAATACGTGATGAGGTTCAAAATGAATAGAGTTTGAGGTCCAGAATGAATAGAGTGATGAGGTGAAATAATGAGGAGTGGTCCTCAAGTCAATGAGACTGTTGAGGTCCTGAATGAATAGAGTTTCATGAACATCACAGAATGAATAACTGATGAACTCAAGAATGAATAGAGGCTGAGGTTCAGAATGAATATAGTGATGAGGTCCTGAATGAATAGAGTGATTTCAGTCCTGAATGAATAGAGTGATGAGGTCCAGAATGAATAGAGTTCATTTCCAGAATGAATAAAGTGATGAGGTCAGAATGAATAGAGTGATGCGGTCCAGAATGAATAGAGTGATGCGTCCAGAATGAATAGAGTTTGATTTCTATTTCACGTCTGTTAAAATGGCCAGAATGAATAGAGTTTTGAGGTCTAGAAATGAATAGAGTGAAGGTCCAGAATGAATTGTTCCAAATGCAGTCCTGAATGAATTTCTGAGTGATGAGGTCCGGAATGAATAGAGTGATGGGGTCTAGAATGAATATGATGAGGTCCTGAATGAATAGAGTTATGAGGTCCTGAAGGAATAGAGTGATGTGGTCCAGAAGGAATGAGTATGAGGTCCAGAATTCTAGTGTGATGAGGTCCTGAATGAATAGAGTGATGAGGTCCAGAATGAATTGATGAGGTCCATTTGAATAGAGTGATGAGGTCCAGAATGAATAGAGTGATGAGGTCCAGAATGAATAGATGATGAGTCCTGAATGAATAGAGTCCTGAGGTCCAGAATGAATAGACTCTGAGGTCCTGAATGAATAAAGTGATGAGGTCCAGAATGAATAGAGTGATGCGGTCCAGAATGAATAGTGATGAGGTCCAGAATGAATAGAGTGATGTGGGCCAGAATGAATAGAGTTATGAGGTCCAGAATGAATAGAGTGATGAGGTCCAAAATGAATAGAGTTATGAGGTCCTGAATGAATAGAGTGATGTGATCCTGAATGAATAGAGTGATGAGGTCCTGAATGAATAGAGTTTTGAGGTCCAGAATGAATAGGTCCATGAGGTCCTGAATGAATAGAGTGATGAGGTCCAGAATGAATAAAGTGATGAGGTCCAGAATGAATAGAGTGATGAGGTCCAGAATGAATAGAGTGATGCAGTCCAGAATGAATAGAGTGATGAGGTCCAGAATGAATAGAGTGATGAGGTCCAGAATGAATCTCCGTGATGCGTCCAGAATGAATTTGAGTGATGCAGGTCCTGAATGAATAGAGTGATGAGGTCCTGAATGAATAGAGTGATGAGGTCCTGAATGAATAGAGTTATGAGGTCCTGAATGAATAGAGTGATGTGGTCCTGAATGAATAGAGCCATGATGCGACTCCAGAATGAATATAATGAGCAGTTAGTGATGAGGTCCTGAATGAATAGAGTGATGAGGTACTGAATGAATAGAGTGATGAGGTCCTGAATGAATAGAGTGCATGAGGTCCTGAATGAATAGAGAATGTGGTCCTGAATGAATAGAGTGATGAGGTCCTGAATGAATAGAGTTATGAGGTCCTGAATGAATAGAGTTTAGGTCCTGAATGAATAGAGTGATGAGGTCTAGAATGAATAGAGTGATGCCTGGTCCAGAATGAATAGAGTGATGAGGTCCTGAATGAATAGAGTGATGAGCTTTCCAGAATGAATAGAGTGATGTGGTCCTGAATTAATAGAGTTATGAGGTCCAGAATGAATAGAGTGATGAGGTCCAGAATGAATAGAGTGATGAGGTCCTGAATGAATAGAGTGATGCAGTCCTGAATGAATAGAGTGATGAGGTCCAGAATGAATAGAGTGATGAGGTCCTGAATGAATAAAGTGATGAGGTCCAGAATGAATAGAGTGATGCGGTCCAGAATGAATAGTGATGCGGTCCAGAATGAATAGAGTGATGTGGGCCAGAATGAATAGAGTGATGAGGTCTAGAATGAATAGAGTGATGAGGTCCAGAATGAATAGAGTGATGCAGTCCTGAATGAATAGAGTGATGAGGTACCTGGTTGAATAGAGTGATGGGTCCAGAATGAATAGAGTGATGAGGTCCAGAATGAATAGAGTGATGAGGTCCAAATGAATAAAGTGATGAGTGATGGTCCTGAATGAATAGAGTGATGAGGTCCTGAATGAATAGAGTGATGAGGTCCTGAATGAATAGAGTGATGAGGTCCTGAATGAATAGAGTTATGAGGTCCTGAATGAATAGAGTGATGTGGTCCTGAATGAATAGAGTGATGAGGTCCAGAATGAATAGAGTGATGAGGTCCTGAATGAATAGAGTGATGAGGTCCTGAATGAATAGAGTGATGAGGTCCTGAATGAATAGAGTGATGAGGTCCAGAATGAATAGAGTGATGAGGTCCAGAATGAATAGAGTGATGAGGTCCAGAATGAATAGAGTGATGTGGTCCTGAATGAATAGAGTTATGAGGTCCAGAATGAATAGAGTGATGAGGTCCAGAATGAATAGAGTGATGAGGTCCTGAATGAATAGAGTGATGAGGTCCAGAATGAATAGAGTGATGAGGTCCAGAATGAATAGAGTGATGAGGTCCAGAATGAATAGAGTGATGAGGTCCAGAATGAATAGAGTGATGCGGTCCAGAATGAATAGAGTGATGAGGTCCAGAATGAATAGAGTGATGAGGTCCAGAATGAATAGAGTGATGAGGTCCTGAATGAATAGAGTGATGCAGTCCTGAATGAATAGAGTGATGAGGTCCAGAATGAATAGAGTGATGAGGTCCTGAATGAATAGAGTGATGAGGTCCAGAATGAATAGAGTGATGAGGTCCAGAATGAATAGAGTGATGAGGTCCAGAATGAATAGAGTGATGAGGTCCAGAATGAATAGAGTGATGAGGTCCAGAATGAATAGAGTGATGAGGTCCAGAATGAATAGAGTGATGAGGTCCTGAATGAATAGAGTGATGAGGTCCAGAATGAATAGAGTGATGAGGTCCTGAATGAATAGAGTGATGAGGTCCTGAATGAATAGAGTGATGAGGTCCAGAATGAATAGAGTGATGAGGTCCTGAATGAATAAAGTGATGAGGTCCAGAATGAATAGAGTGATGAGGTCCAGAATGAATAGAGTGATGAGGTCCAGAATGAATAGAGTGATGAGGTCCAGAATGAATAGAGTGATGAGGTCCAGAATGAATAGAGTGATGAGGTCCTGAATGAATAGAGTGATGAGGTCCTGAATGAATAGAGTGATGAGGTCCTGAATGAATAGAGTTATGAGGTCCTGAATGAATAGAGTGATGTGGTCCTGAATGAATAGAGTGATGAGGTCCAGAATGAATAGAGTGATGAGGTCCAGAATGAATAGAGTGATGAGGTCCAGAATGAATAGAGTGATGAGGTCCTGAATGAATAGAGTGATGAGGTCCAGAATGAATAGAGTGATGAGGTCCTGAATGAATAGAGTGATGAGGTCCTGAATGAATAGAGTGATGAGGTCCAGAATGAATAGAGTGATGAGGTCCAGAATGAATAGAGTGATGAGGTCCAGAATGAATAGAGTGATGAGGTCCAGAATGAATAGAGTGATGAGGTCCTGAATGAATAGAGTGATGAGGTCCAGAATGAATAGAGTGATGAGGTCCAGAATGAATAGAGTGATGAGGTCCTGAATGAATAGAGTGATGAGGTCCTGAATGAATAGAGTGATGAGGTCCAGAATGAATAGAGTGATGAGGTCCAGAATGAATAGAGTGATGAGGTCCAGAATGAATAGAGTGATGAGGTCCTGAATGAATAGAGTGATGAGGTCCTGAATGAATAGAGTGATGAGGTCCAGAATGAATAGAGTGATGAGGTCCTGAATGAATAGAGTGATGAGGTCCAGAATGAATAGAGTGATGAGGTCCAGAATGAATAGAGTGATGAGGTCCAGAATGAATAGAGTGATGAGGTCCAGAATGAATAGAGTGATGAGGTCTAGAATGAATAGAGTGATGAGGTCCAGAATGAATAGAGTGATGCGGTCCAGAATTAATAGAGTGATGAGGTCCAGAACGAATAGAGTGATGAGGTCCGGAATGAATAGAGTGATGCGGTCCTGAATGAATAGAGTGATGAGGTCCAGAATGAATAGAGTGATGAGGTCCTGAATGAATAAAGTGATGATGTCCAGAATGAATAGAGTGATGCGGTCCAGAATGAATAGAGTGATGAGGTCCAGAATGAATAGAGTGATGAGGTCCAGAATGAATAGAGTGATGAGGTCCAGAATGAATAGAGTGATGAGGTCCAGAATGAATAGAGTGATGAGGTCCTGAATGAATAGAGTGATGAGGTCCAGAATGAATAGAGTGATGAGGTCCAGAATGAATAGAGTGATGAGGTCCAGAATGAATAGAGTGATGAGGTCCAGAATGAATAGAGTGATGAGGTCCAGAATGAATAGAGTGATGAGGTCCTGAATGAATAGAGTGATGAGGTCCTGAATGAATGAGTGATGCGGTCCAGAATGAATAGAGTGATGAGGTCCAGAATGAATAGAGTGATGAGGTCCAGAATGAATAGAGTGATGAGGTCCAGAATGAATAGAGTGATGCAGGTCCTGAATGAATAGAGTGATGAGGTCCAGAATGAATAGAGTGATGAGGTCCTGAATGAATAGAGTGATGAGGTCCAGAATGAATAGAGTGATGAGGTCCTGAATGAATAGAGTGATGCGGTCCAGAATGAATAGAGTGATGAGGTCCAGAATGAATAGAGTGATGAGGTCCAGAATGAATAGAGTGATGAGGTCCAGAATGAATAGAGTGATGCAGGTCCAGAATGAATAGAGTGATGAGGTCCAGAATGAATAGAGTGATGAGGTCCTGAATGAATAGAGTGATGAGGTCCAGAATGAATAGAGTGATGAGGTCCAGAATGAATAGAGTGATGAGGTCCAGAATGAATAGAGTGATGAGGTCCAGAATGAATAGAGTGATGAGGTCTAGAATGAATAGAGTGATGAGGTCCAGAATGAATAGAGTGATGAGGTCCAGAATGAATAGAGTGATGAGGTCCAGAATGAATAGAGTGATGGGGTCTAGAATGAATAGAGTGATGAGGTCCAGAATGAATAGAGTGATGAGGTCCAGAATGAATAGAGTGATGAGGTCCAGAATGAATAGAGTGATGAGGTCCAGAATGAATAGAGTGATGAGGTCCTGAATGAATAGAGTGATGAGGTCCAGAATGAATAGAGTGATGAGGTCCAGAATGAATAGAGTGATGAGGTCCAGAATGAATAGAGTGATGAGGTCCTGAATGAATAGAGTGATGAGGTCCAGAATGAATAGAGTGATGAGGTCCAGAATGAATAGAGTGATGAGGTCCTGAATGAATAGAGTGATGAGGTCCAGAATGAATAGAGTGATGAGGTCCTGAATGAATAGAGTGATGAGGTCCAGAATGAATAGAGTGATGAGGTCCTGAATGAATAGAGTGATGAGGTCCTGAATGAATAGAGTGATGTGGTCCAGAATGAATAGAGTGATGAGGTCCAGAATGAATAGAGTGATGAGGTCCAGAATGAATAGAGTGATGAGGTCCAGAATGAATAGAGTGATGAGGTCCTGAATGAATAGAGTGATGAGGTCCTGAATGAATAGAGTGATGAGGTCCAGAATGAATAGAGTGATGAGGTCCTGAATGAATAGAGTGATGTGTGCCAGAATGAATAGAGTGATGAGGTCCAGAATGAATAGAGTGATGAGGTCCTGAATGAATAGAGTGATGAGGTCCAGAATGAATAGAGTGATGAGGTCCAGAATGAATAGAGTGATGAGGTCCTGAATGAATAGAGTGATGAGGTCCTGAATGAATAGAGTGATGAGGTCCAGAATGAATAGAGTGATGAGGTCCAGAATGAATAGAGTGATGAGGTCCAGAATGAATAGAGTGATGAGGTCCTGAATGAATAGAGTGATGAGGTCCAGAATGAATAGAGTGATGAGGTCCAGAATGAATAGAGTGATGAGGTCCTGAATGAATAGAGTGATGAGGTCCAGAATGAATAGAGTGATGAGGTCCAGAATGAATAGAGTGATGAGGTCCAGAATGAATAGAGTGATGAGGTCCAGAATGAATAGAGTGATGAGGTCCAGAATGAATAGAGTGATGAGGTCCAGAATGAATAGAGTGATGAGGTCCAGAATGAATAGAGTGATGAGGTCCAGAATGAATAGAGTGATGAGGTCCTGAATGAATAGAGTGATGAGGTCCTGAATGAATAGAGTGATGAGGTCCAGAATGAATAGAGTGATGAGGTCCTGAATGAATAGAGTGATGAGGTCCAGAATGAATAGAGTGATGGGGTCCAGAATGAATAGAGTGATGAGGTCCAGAATGAATAGAGTGATGAGGTCCTGAATGAATAGAGTGATGATGGGTCCAGAATGAATAGAGTGATGAGGTCCAGAATGAATAGAGTGATGAGGTCCTGAATGAATAGAGTGATGAGGTCCAGAATGAATAGAGTGATGAGGTCCTGAATGAATAGAGTGATGAGGTCCAGAATGAATAGAGTGATGAGGTCCTGAATGAATAGAGTGATGAGGTCCAGAATGAATAGAGTGATGAGGTCCAGAATGAATAGAGTGATGAGGTCCAGAATGAATAGAGTGATGCAGTCCTGAATGAATAGAGTGATGAGGTCCAGAATGAATAGAGTTATGAGGTCCTGAATGAATAAAGTGATGAGGTCCTGAATGAATAGGTCCAGAATGAATATGAGGTCCTGAATGAATAGAGTGATGAGGTCCTGAATGAATAGAGTGATGAGGTCCAGAATGAATAGAGTGATGAGGTCCAGAATGAATAGAGTGATGAGGTCCTGAATGAATAGTGATGAGGTCCAGAATGAATAGAGTGATGAGGTCCTGAATGAATAGAGTGATGAGGTCCTGAATGAATAGAGTGATGAGGTCCAGAATGAATAGAGTGATGAGGTCCTGAATGAATAGAGTCCGGTCCAGAATGAATAGAGTGATGAGGTCCAGAATGAATAGAGTGATGAGGTCCAGAATGAATAGAGTGATGAGGTCCTGAATGAATAGAGTGATGAGGTCCAGAATGAATAGAGTGATGAGGTCCTGAATGAATAGAGTGATGAGGTCCAGAATGAATAGAGTGATGAGGTCCAGAATGAATAGAGTGATGAGGTCCAGAATGAATAGAGTGATGAGGTCCAGAATGAATAGAGTGATGAGGTCCTGAATGAATAGAGTGATGAGGTCCAGAATGAATAGAGTGATGAGGTCCAGAATGAATAGAGTGATGAGGTCCAGAATGAATAGAGTGATGAGGTCCAGAATGAATAGAGTGATGAGGTCCAGAATGAATAGAGTGATGAGGTCCAGAATGAATAGAGTGATGAGGTCCAGAATGAATAGAGTGATGAGGTCCAGAATGAATAGAGTGATGAGGTCCAGAATGAATAGAGTGATGAGGTCCAGAATGAATAGAGTGATGAGGTCCAGAATGAATAGAGTGATGAGGTCCTGAATGAATAGAGTGATGAGGTCCAGAATGAATAGAGTGATGAGGTCCAGAATAATAGAGTGATGAGGTCCTGAATGAATAGAGTGATGAGGTCCTGAATGAATAGAGTGATGAGGTCCAGAATGAATAGAGTGATGAGGTCCAGAATGAATAGAGTGATGAGGTCCAGAATGAATAGAGTGATGAGGTCCAGAATGAATAGAGTGATGAGTCCTGAATGAATAGAGTGATGAGGTCCAGAATGAATAGAGTGATGAGGTCCTGAATGAATAGAGTGATGAGGTCCAGAATGAATAGAGTGATGAGGTCCAGAATGAATAGAGTGATGCGGTCCAGAATGAATAGAGTGATGTGGTCCAGAATGAATAGAGTGATGAGGTCTAGAATGAATAGAGTGATGAGGTCCAGAATGAATAGAGTGATGCAGGTCCTGAATGAATAGAGTGATGAGGTCCAGAATGAATAGAGTGATGGGGTCTGAATGAATAGAAATGAATAGAGTGATGAGGTCCAGAATGAATAGAGTGATGAGGTCCTGAATGAATAGAGTGATGAGGTCCTGAATGAATAGAGTGATGAGGTCCTGAATGAATAGAGTGATGCGGTCCAGAATGAATAGAGTGATGAGGTCCAGAATGAATAGAGTGATGAGGTCCAGAATGAATAGAGTGATGAGGTCCTGAATGAATAGAGTGATGCAGTCCTGAATGAATAGAGTGATGAGGTCCAGAATGAATAGAGTGATGCAGTCCTGAATGAATAGAGTGATGAGGTCCGGAATGAATAGAGTGATGGGGTCTAAAATGAATAGAGTGATGAGGTCCTGAATGAATAGAGTTATGAGGTCCTGAAGGAATAGAGTGATGTGGTCCAGAATGAATAGAGTGATGAGGTCCAGAATGAATAGTGTGATGAGGTCCTGAATGAATAGAGTGATGAGGTCCAGAATGAATAGAGTGATGAGGTCCTGAATGAATAAAGTGATGTGGTCCTGAATGAATAGAGTGATGAGGTCCTGAATGAATAGAGTGATGAGGTCCAGAATGAATAGAGTGATGAGGTCCAGAATGAATAGAGTGATGAGGTCCAGAATGAATAGAGTGATGAGGTCCTGAATGAATAGAGTGATGAGGTCCAGAATGAATAGAGTGATGCGGTCCTGAATGAATAGAGTGATGAGGTCCTGAATGAATAGAGTGATGAGGTCCTGAATGAATAGAGTGATGCGGTCCAGAATGAATAGAGTGATGAGGTCCAGAATGAATAGAGTGATGAGGTCCAGAATGAATAGAGTGATGCAGTCCTGAATGAATAGAGTGATGAGGTCCAGAATGAATAGAGTTATGAGGTCCTGAATGAATAGAGTGATGAGGTCCAGAATGAATAGAGTGATGAGGTCCAGAATGAATAGAGTGATGAGGTCCTGAATGAATAGAGTGATGAGGTCCAGAATGAATAGAGTGATGAGGTCCAGAATGAATAGAGTGATGAGGTCCAGAATGAATAGAGTGATGAGGTCCTGAATGAATAGAGTGATGAGGTCCAGAATGAATAGAGTGATGTGGTCCTGAATGAATAGAGTGATGAGGTCCTGAATGAATAGAGTGATGAGGTCCAGAATGAATAGAGTGATGAGGTCCAGAATGAATAGAGTGATGAGGTCCAGAATGAATGAAGTGATGAGGTCCTGAATGAATAGAGTGCAGTCCTGAATGAATAGAGTGAGTGATGGGTCCAGAATGAATAGAGTGATGAGGTCCTGAATGAATAGAGTGATGAGGTCCAGAATGAATAGAGTGATGTGAATGAATAGGTCCAGAATGAATAGAGTGATGTGGGCCAGAATGAATAGAGTGATGAGGTCTAGAATGAATAGAGTGATGAGGTCCAGAATGAATAGAGTGATGAGGTCCTGAATGAATAGAGTGATGAGGTCCTGAATGAATAGAGTGATGGGGTCTAGAATGAATAGAGTGATGAGGTCCAGAATGAATAGAGTGATGAGGTCCAGAATGAATAGAGTGATGAGGTCCTGAATGAATAGAGTGATGCGGTCCAGAATGAATAGAGTGATGAGGTCCAGAATGAATAGAGTGATGAGGTCCAGAATGAATAGAGTGATGAGGTCCAGAATGAATAGAGTGATGAGGTCCAGAATGAATAGAGTGATGAATGAATAAAGTGATGAGGGTCCAGAATGAATAGAGTGATGAGGTCCTGAATGAATAGAGTGATGAGGTCCAGAATGAATAGAGTGATGAGGTCCAGAATGAATAGAGTGATGAGGTCCAGAATGAATAGAGTGATGAGGTCCTGAATGAATAGAGTGATGCAGTCCTGAATGAATAGAGTGATGAGGTCCAGAATGAATAGAGTGATGAGGTCCAGAATGAATAGAGTGATGAGGTCCAGAATGAATAGAGTGATGGGGTCTAAAATGAATAGAGTGATGAGGTCCTGAATGAATAGAGTTATGAGGTCCTGAAGGAATAGAGTGATGTGGTCCAGAATGAATAGAGTGATGAGGTCCAGAATGAATAGTGTGATGAGGTCCTGAATGAATAGAGTGATGAGGTCCAGAATGAAGGTCCTGAATGAATGATGAGGTCCTGAATGAATAGAGTGATGAGGTCCTGAATGAATAGAGTGATGATGGTCCTGAGAATAGAATGAGGTCCAGAATGAATAGAGTGATGAGGTCCAGAATGAATAGAGTGATGAGGTCCAGAATGAATAGAATGAGGTCCAGAATGAATAGAGTGATGAGGTCCAAAATGAATAGAGTTATGAGGTCCTGAATGAATAGAGTGATGTGATCCTGAATGAATAGAGTGATGAGGTCCTGAATGAATAGAGTGATGAGGTCCAGAATGAATAGAGTGATGAGGTCCAGAATGAATAGAGTGATGAGGTCCAGAATGAATAGAGTGATGAGGTCCAGAATGAATAGAGTGATGAGGTCCAGAATGAATAGAGTTATGAGGTCCTGAATGAATAGATGAGGTCCTGAATGAGATGAGTCCTGAATGAATAGAGTTATGAGGTCCTGAATGAATAGAGTGATGAGGTCTAGAATGAATAGAGTGATGAGGTCCAGAATTAATAGAGTGAATGAATAGAGGTCTCCAGAATGAATAGAGTGATGTGGTCCTGAATGAATAGAGTGATGAGGTCCTGAATGAATAGAGTGATGAGGTCCAGAATGAATAGAGTGATGAGGTCCTGAATGAATAGAGTGATGAGGTCCAGAATGAATAGAGTGATGAGGTCCAGAATGAATAGAGTGATGAGGTCCTGAATGAATAGAGTGATGAGGTCCAGAATGAATAGAGTGATGAGGTCCAGAATGAATAGAGTGATGAGGTCCAGAATGAATAGAGTGATGAGGTCCAGAATGAATAGAATGTGATGAGGTCCAGAATGAATAGAGTGATGAGGTCCAGAATGAATAGAGTGATGAGGTCCAGAATGAATAGAGTGATGAGGTCCAGAATGAATAGAGTGATGAGGTCCAGAATGAATAGAGTGATGAGGTCCAGAATGAATAGAGTGATGAGGTCCAGAATTAATGAATGAGGTCCTGAATGAATGATGATTCCAGAATGAATAGAGTGATGGGGTCCTAGAATGAATAGGTCCAGAATGAATAGAGTGATGAGGTCCTGAATGAATAGAGTGATGCAGGTCCAGAATGAATAGAGTGATGAGGTCCAGAATGAATAGAGTGATGCAGTCCAGAATGAATAGAGTGATGAGGTCCAGAATGAATAGAGTGATGGGGTCTGAATGAATAGAGTGATGAGGTCCTGAATGAATAGAGTGATGAGGTCCTGAATGAATAGAGTGATGAGGTCCAGAATGAATAGAGTGATGAGGTCCAGAATGAATAGAGTGATGAGGTCCTGAATGAATAGAGTGATGAGGTCCAGAATGAATAGAGTGATGAGGTCCTGAATGAATAGAGTGATGAGGTCCTGAATGAATAGAGTGATGAGGTCCTGAATGAATAGAGTTATGAGGTCCTGAATGAATAGAGTGATGAGGTCCAGAATGAATAGAGTGATGAGGTCCAGAATGAATAGAGTGATGAGGTCCTGAATGAATAGAGTGATGAGGTCCAGAATGAATAGAGTGATGAGGTCCTGAATGAATAAAGTGATGTGGTCCTGAATGAATAGAGTGATGAGGTCCTGAATGAATAGAGTGATGCGGTCCAGAATGAATAGAGTGATGAGGTCCAGAATGAATAGAGTGATGAGGTCCAGAATGAATAGAGTGATGCAGTCCTGAATGAATGAAGGTCCAGAATGAATAGAGTTATGAGGTCCTGAATGAATAAAGTGATGAGGTCCTGAATGAATAGAGTTATGAGGTCCTGAATGAATAGAGTGATGAGGTCCTGAATGAATAGAGTGATGAGGTCTAGAATGAATAGAGTGATGTGGTCCAGAATTAATAGAGTGATGAGGTCCTGAATGAATAGAGTGATGAGGTCCAGAATGAATAGAGTGATGAGGTCCTGAATGAATAGAGTGATGAGGTCCTGAATGAATAGAGTGATGAGGTCCAGAATGAATGAGTGATGTGGTCCTGAATGAATAGAGTGATGAGGTCCAGAATGAATAGAGTGATGAGGTCCAGAATGAATAGAGTGATGAGGTCCAGAATGAATAGAGTGATGAGGTCCAGAATGAATAGAGTGATGAGGTCCAGAATGAATAGAGTGATGTGGTCCTGAATGAATAGAGTGATGAGGTCCAGAATGAATAGAGTGATGAGGTCCAGAATGAATAGAGTGATGAGGTCCAGAATGAATAGAGTGATGAGGTCCAGAATGAATAGAGTGATGAGGTCCAGAATGAATAGAGTGATGTGGTCCTGAATGAATAGAGTGATGAGGTCTAGAATGAATAGTGATGAGGTGAGAATGTCCAGAATGAATAAATTGATGAGGTCCTGAATGAATAGAGTGATGCGGTCCAGAATGAATAGAGTGATGGGGTCTAGAATGAATAGAGTGATGAGGTCCAGAATGAATAGAGTGATGAGGTCCAGAATGAATAGAGTGATGCGGTCCAGAATGAATAGTGATGCGGTCCAGAATGAATAGAGTGATGTGGGCCAGAATGAATAGAGTGATGAGGTCTAGAATGAATAGAGTGATGCGGTCCAGAATGAATAGAGTGATGAGGTCCAGAATGAATAGAGTGATGAGGTCCAGAATGAATAGAGTGATGAGGTCCTGAATGAATAGAGTGATGCAGGTCCTGAATGAATAGAGAGGTCCAGAATGAATAGAGTGATGAGGTCCAGAATGAATAGAGTGATGAGGTCCAGAATGAATAGAGTGATGGGGTCCAGAATGAATAGAGTGATGAGGTCCTGAATGAATAGAGTGATGAATCCTGAAGAATAGAGTGATGAGGTCCAGAATGAATAGAGTGATGAGGTCCAGAATGAATAGAGTGATGAGGTCCTGAATGAATAGAGTGATGAGGTCCAGAATGAATAGAGTGATGAGGTCCTGAATGAATAAAGTGATGTGGTCCTGAATGAATAGAGTGATGAGGTCTAGAATGAATAGAGTGATGTGGTCCAGAATTAATAAATTGATGAGGTCCTGAATGAATAGAGTGATACGGTCCAGAATGAATAGAGTGATGAGGTCCAGAATGAATAGAGTGATGAGGTCCAGAATGAATAGAGTGATGAGGTCCTGAATGAATAGAGTGATGAGGTCCAGAATGAATAGAGTGATGAGGTCCAGAATGAATAGAGTGATGCGGTCCAGAATGAATAGTGATGCGGTCCAGAATGAATAGAGTGATGTGGGCCAGAATGAATAGAGTGATGAGGTCTAGAATGAATAGAGTGATGCGGTCCAGAATGAATATAGTGATGAGGTCCAGAATGAATAGAGTGATGAGGTCCAGAATGAATAGAGTGATGAGGTCCTGAATGAATAGAGTGATGCAGTCCTGAATGAATAGAGTGATGAGGTCCAGAATGAATAGAGTGATGCAGTCCTGAATGAATAGAGTGATGAGGTCCTGAATGAATAGAGTGATGAGGTCCAGAATGAAAATGAATAGAGTGATGAGGTCCTGAATGAATAGAGTGATGAGGTCCAGAATGAATAGAGTGATGTGGTCCAGAATGAATAGAGTGATGAGGTCCAGAATGAATAGAGTGATGAGGTCCTGAATGAATAGAGTGATGAGGTCCAGAATGAATAGAGTGATGAGGTCCTGAATGAATAGAGTGATGAGGTCCTGAATGAATGAATGAGGTCCTGAATGAATAGAGTGATGAGGTCCAGAATGAATAGAGTGATGAGGTCCAGAATGAATAGAGTGATGAGGTCCAGAATGAATAGAGTGATGAGGTCCTGAATGAATAGAGTGATGCAGTCCTGAATGAATAGAGTTATGAGGTCCTGAATGAATAAAGTGATGAGGTCCTGAATGAATAGAGTGATGAGGTCCTGAATGAATAGAGTGATGCGGTCCAGAATGAATAGAGTGATGAGGTCCAGAATGAATAGAGTGATGAGGTCCAGAATGAATAGAGTGATGCAGTCCTGAATGAATAGAGTGATGAGGTCCAGAATGAATAGAGTTATGAGGTCCTGAATGAATAAAGTGATGAGGTCCTGAATGAATAGAGTTATGAGGTCCTGAATGAATAGAGTCCTGAATGAATAGAGTGATGAGGTCCAGAATGAATAGAGTGATGTGGTCCAGAATGAATAGAGTGATGAGGTCCTGAATGAATAGAGTGATGAGGTCCAGAATGAATAGAGTGATGTGGTCCAGAATTAATAGAGTGATGAGGTCCTGAATGAATAGAGTGATGAGGTCCAGAATGAATAGAGTGATGTGGTCCTGAATTAATAGAGTTATGAGGTCCAGAATGAATAGAGTGATGAGGTCCAGAATGAATAGAGTGATGAGGTCCAGAATGAATAGAGTGAGTCCAGAATGAATAGAGTGATGAGGTCCAGAATGAATAGAGTGATGAGGTCCTGAATGAATAGAGTGATGAGGTCCAGAATGAATAGAGATGAGTCCAGAATGAATAGAGTGATGAGGTCCAGAATGAATAGAGTGATGAGGTCCAGAATGAATAGAGTGATGAGGTCCAGAATGAATAGAGTGATGAGTGATGGTCCTGAATGAATAGAGTGATGAGGTCCAGAATGAATAGAGTGATGAGGTCCAGAATGAATAGAGTGATGAGGTCCTGAATGAATAGAGTGATGAATAGGTCCAGAATGAATAGAGTGATGAGGTCCAGAATGAATAGAGTGATGAGGTCCAGAATGAATGAGTGATGAGGTCCAGAATGAATAGAGTGAATGAATAGGATGAGGTCCAGAATGAATAGAGTGATGAGGTCCAGAATGAATAGAGTGATGAGGTCCAGAATGAATAGAGAATGATGCGGTCCAGAATGAATAGAGTGATGAGGTCCAGAATGAATTGAGTGATGAGGTCCAGAATGAATAGAGTGATGAGGTCCTGAATGAATAGAGTGATGCAGTCCTGAATGAATAGAGTGATGCGGTCCAGAATGAATAGAGTGATGCAGTCCTGAATGAATAGAGTGATGCGGTCCAGAATGAATAGAGTGATGAGGTCCAGAATGAATAGAGTGATGCGGTCCAGAATGAATAGAGTGATGAGGTCCTGAATGAATAGAGTGATGAGGTCCAGAATGAATAGAGTGATGAGGTCCAGAATGAATAGAGTGATGAGGTCCTGAATGAATAGAGTGATGAGTCCAGAATGAATAGAGTGATGAGGTCCTGAATGAATAAAGTGATGAGGTCCTGAATGAATAGAGTGATGAGGTCCTGAATGAATAGAGTGATGCGGTCCAGAATGAATAGAGTGATGAGGTCCAGAATGAATAGAGTGATGAGGTCCAGAATGAATGAATGAGTCCTGAATGAATAGAGTGATGAGGTCCAGAATGAATAGAGTGATGAGGTCCTGAATGAATAGAGTGATGAGGTCCTGAATGAATAGAGTGATGAGGTCCTGAATGAATAGAGTGATGAGGTCCTGAATGAATAGAATGAATGATGAGGTCCAGAATGAATAGAGTGATGAGGTCCTGAATGAATAGAGTGATGAGGTCCAGAATGAATAGAGTGATGTGGTCCTGAATTAATAGAGTGATGAGGTCCTGAATGAATAGAGTGATGAGGTCCAGAATGAATAGAGTGATGTGGTCCTGAATTAATAGAGTTATGAGGTCCAGAATGAATAGAGTGATGAGGTCCAGAATGAATAGAGTGATGAGGTTCTGAATGAATAGAGTGATGAGGTCCAGAATGAATAGAGTGATGAGGTCCAGAAATAATAGAGTGATGTGGTCCTGAATGAATAGAGTGATGAGGTCCTGAATGAATAGAGTGATGCGGACCAGAATGAATAGAGTGATGAGGTCCAGAATGAATAGAGTGATGAGGTCCAGAATGAATATAGTGATGAGGTCCTGAATGAATAGAGTGATGCAGTCCTGAATGAATGAATGAGTCCAGAATGAATGAGGTCCAGAATGAATAAAGTGATGAGGTCCAGAATGAATAGAGTGATGCGGTCCAGAATGAATAGTGATGCGGTCCAGAATGAATAGAGTGATGTGGGCCAGAATGAATAGAGTGATGAGGTCTAGAATGAATAGAGTGATGAGGTCCAGAATGAATAGAGTGATGCAGTCCAGAATGAATAGAGTGATGAGGTCCAGAATGAATAGAATGAGGTCCTGAATGAATGATGAGGTCCAGAATGAATAGGGGTCCAGAATGAATAGAGTGATGAGGTCCAGAATGAATAGAGTGATGAGGTCCTGAATGAATAGAGTGATGCGGTCCAGAATGAATAGAGTGATGAGGTCCAGAATGAATAGAGTGATGAGGTCCAGAATGAATAGAGTGATGAGGTCCTGAATGAATAGAGTGATGCAGTCCTGAATGAATAGAGTGATGAGGTCCAGAATGAATAGAGTGATGAGGTCCTGAATGAATAAAGTGATGAGGTCCAGAATGAATAGAGTGATGCGGTCCAGAATGAATAGTGATGTCCAGAATGAATAGAGTCCAGAATGAATAGAGTGATGAGGTCTAGAATGAATAGAGTGATGAGGTCCAGAATGAATAGAGTGATGCAGTCCTGAATGAATAGAGTGATGAGGTCCGGAATGAATAGAGTGATGGGGTCTAGAATGAATAGAGTGATGAGGTCCTGAATGAATAGAGTGATGAGGTCCAGAATGAATAGAGTGATGAGGTCCTGAATGAATAGAGTGATGAGGTCCTGAATGAATAGAGTGATGAGGTCCAGAATGAATAGAGTGATGAGGTCCAGAATGAATAGAGTGATGAGGTCCAGAATGAATAGAGTGATGAGGTCCAGAATGAATAGAGTGATGAGGTCCTGAATGAATAGAGTGATGCAGTCCTGAATGAATAGAGTGATGAGGTCCAGAATGAATAGAGTGATGCAGGAATGAATAGAGTGATGAGGTCCAGAATGAATAGAATAGAAAATGAATAGAGTGATGAGGTCCTGAATGAATAGAGTGATGAGGTCCTGAATGAATGAGTCCTGATGTGGTCCAGAATGAATAGAGTGATGAGGTCCAGAATGAATAATGAGAGTGATGAGGTCCTGAATGAATGAATCCAGAATGAATAGAGTGATGAGGTCCTGAATGAATAGAGTGATGAGGTCCTGAATGAATAGAGTGATGCGGTCCAGAATGAATAGAGTGATGAGGTCCAGAATGAATAGAGTGATGAGGTCCAGAATGAATAGAGTGATGCAGTCCTGAATGAATAGAGTGATGAGGTCCAGAATGAATAGAGTTATGAGGTCCTGAATGAATAAAGTGATGAGGTCCTGAATGAATAGAGTTATGAGGTCCTGAATGAATAGAGTTATGAGGTCCTGAATGAATAGAGTGATGAGGTCTAGAATGAATAGAGTGATGTGGTCCAGAATGAATAGAGTGATGAGGTCCTGAATGAATAGTGATGAGGTCCAGAATGAATAGAGTGATGATGAGGTCCTGAATGAATAGAGTGATGAGGTCCAGAATGAATAGAGTGATGTGGTCCTGAATGAATAGAGTGATGAGGTCCAGAATGAATAGAGTGATGAGGTCCAGAATGAATAGAGTGATGAGGTCTGAGAATGAATAATGAATAGAAGTGATGAGGTCCAGAATGAATAGAGTGATGAGGTCCTGAATGAATAGAGTGATGAGGTCCTGAATGAATAGAGTGATGTGGGTCCAGAATGAATAGAGTGATGAGGTCCAGAATGAATAGAGTGATGAGGTCCAGAATGAATAGAGTGATGAGGTCCTGAATGAGGTCCAGAATGAATAGAGTGATGAGGTCCAGAATGAATAGAGTGATGAGGTCCTGAATGAATAGAGTGATGAGGTCCAGAATGAATGAATGAATAGTGATGCGGTCCAGAATGAATAGAGTGATGTGGGCCAGAATGAATAGAGTGATGAGGTCTAGAATGAATAGAGTGATGAGGTCCAGAATGAATAGAGTGATGCAGTCCTGAATGAATAGAGTGATGAGGTCCGGAATGAATAGAGTGATGGGGTCTAGAATGAATAGAGTGATGAGGTCCTGAATGAATAGAGTGATGAGGTCCAGAATGAATAGAGTGATGAGGTCCTGAATGAATAAAGTGATGTGGTCCTGAATGAATAGAGTGATGAGGTCCTGAATGAATAGAGTGATGCGGTCCAGAATGAATATAGTGATGAGGTCCAGAATGAATAGAGTGATGAGGTCCAGAATGAATAGAGTGATGAGGTCCTGAATGAATAATGAATAGAGTGATGAGGTCCAGAATGAATAGAGAAATGAATAGAGTGATGAGGTCCAGAATGAATAGAGTGATGATGGTCCAAAATGAATAGAGTGATGAGGTCCTGAATGAATAGAGTTATGAGGTCCTGAAGGAATAGAGTGATGTGGTCCAGAATGAATAGAGTGATGAGGTCCAGAATGAATAGTGTGATGAGGTCCTGAATGAATAGAGTGATGAGGTCCAGAATGAATAGAGTGATGAGGTCCTGAATGAATAAAGTGATGATGGTCCTGAATGAATAGAGTGATGAGGTCCTGAATGAATAGAGTGATGAGGTCCAGAATGAATAGAGTGATGTGGTCCAGAATGAATAGAGGTCCAGAATGAATAGTGTGATCCTGAATGAATAGAGTGATGAGGTCCAGAATGAATAGAGTGATGAGGTCCTGAATAAAGAATCCTGAATGAATAGAGTGATGAGGTCCTGAATGAATAGAGTGATGCGGTCCAGAATGAATAGAGTGATGAGGTCCAGAATGAATAGAGTGATGAGGTCCAGAATGAATAGAGTGATGAGGTCCTGAATGAATGAATGAGGTCCAGAATGAATAGAGTGATGAGGTCCTGAATGAATAGAGTGATGAGGTCCTGAATGAATGAAGTGATGAGGTCCTGAATGAATAGAGTGATGAGGTCCTGAATGAATAGAGTGATGAGGTCTAGAATGAATAGAGTGATGTGGTCCAGAATTAATAGAGTGATGAGGTCCTGAATGAATAGAGTGATGAGGTCCAGAATGAATAGAGTGATGAGGTCCTGAATGAATAGAGTGATGAGGTCCTGAATGAATAGAGTGATGAGGTCCAGAATGAATAGAGTGATGTGGTCCTGAATGAATAGAGTGATGAGGTCCAGAATGAATAGAGTGATGAGGTCCAGAATGAATAGAGTGATGAGGTCCTGAATGAATAGTGATGAGGTCCAGAATGAATAGAGTGATGGGTCCTGAATGAATAGAGTGATGAGGTCCAGAATGAATAGAGTGATGAGGTCCAGAATGAATAGAGTGATGAGGTCCTGAATGAATAGAGTGATGAGGTCCAGAATGAATAGAGTGATGAGGTCCAGAATGAATAGAGTGATGTGAGTCCTGAATGAATAGAGTGATGAGGTCCTGAATGAATAGAGTGATGAGGTCCAGAATGAATAGAGTGATGAGGTCCAGAATGAATAGAGTGATGAGGTCCAGAATGAATAGAGATGATGAGGTCCTGAATGAATAGAGTGATGCGGTCCAGAATGAATAGAGTGATGAGGTCCAGAATGAATAGAGTGATGAGGTCCAGAATGAATAGAGTGATGAGGTCCTGAATGAATAGAGTGATGAGGTCCAGAATGAATAGAGTGATGAGGTCCAGAATGAATAGAGTGATGAGGTCCAGAATGAATAGAGTGATGAGGTCCAGAATGAATAGAGTGATGAGGTCCAGAATGAATAGAGTGATGAGGTCCAGAATGAATAGAGTGATGAGGTCCAGAATGAATAGAGTGATGCAGTCCTGAATGAATAGAGTGATGAGGTCCAGAATGAATAGAGTGATGAGGTCCTGAATGAATAAAGTGATGAGGTCCAGAATGAATAGAGTGATGCGGTCCAGAATGAATAGTGATGCGGTCCAGAATGAATAGAGTGATGTGGGCCAGAATGAATAGAGTGATGAGGTCTAGAATGAATAGAGTGATGAGGTCCAGAATGAATAGAGTGATGCAGTCCAGAATGAATAGAGTGATGAGGTCCAGAATGAATAGAGTGATGAGGTCCAGAATGAATAGAGTGATGAGGTCCTGAATGAATAGAGTGATGAGGTCCAGAATGAATAGAGTGATGAGGTCCTGAATGAATAAAGTGATGTGGTCCTGAATGAATAGAGTGATGAGGTCCTGAATGAATAGAGTGATGAGGTCCAGAATGAATAGAGTGATGAGGTCCAGAATGAATAGAGTGATGAGGTCCAGAATGAATAGAGTGAATCCTGAATGAATAGAGTGATGCAGTCCTGAATGAATAGAGTGATGAGGTCCAGAATGAATAGAGTGATGAGGTCCTGAATGAATAGAGTGATGAGGTCCTGAATGAATAGAGTGATGAGGGGTCTAAATGAATAGAGTGATGAGGTCCTGAATGAATAGAGTGATGAGGTCCTGAATGAATCCAGAATGAATAGAGTGATGAGGTCCAGAATGAATAGAGTGATGAGGTCCAGAATGAATAGAGTGATGAGGTCCAGAATGAATAGAGTGATGAGGTCCTGAATGAATAGAGTGATGAGGTCCTGAATGAATAGAGTGATGAGGTCCTGAATGAATAGAGTGATGAGTCCAGAATGAATAGAGTGATGAGGTCCAGAATGAATAGAGTGATGAGGTCCAGAATGAATAGAGTGATGAGGTCCTGAATGAATAGAGTGATGAGGTCCAGAATGAATAGAGTGATGAGGTCCTGAATGAATAAAGAAATGAATAGAGTGATGAGGTCCTGAATGAATAGAGTGAATCCAGAATGAATGATGCGGTCCAGAATGAATAGAGTGATGAGGTCCAGAATGAATAGAGTGATGAGGTCCAGAATGAATAGAGTGATGCAGGTCCTGAATGAATAGAGTGATGAGGTCCAGAATGAATAGAGTGATGAGGTCCAGAATGAATA
This sequence comes from Oncorhynchus nerka, assembly GCF_034236695.1. Lineage (NCBI taxonomy): Eukaryota > Metazoa > Chordata > Actinopteri > Salmoniformes > Salmonidae > Oncorhynchus > Oncorhynchus nerka. The sequence continues at coordinate 33,129,793 of NC_088421.1, forward strand.
GAGTGATGAGGTCCTGAATGAATAGAGTGATGAGGTCCTGAATGAATAGAGTGATGAGGTCCTGAATGAATAGAGTGATGAGGTCCTGAATGAATAGAGTGATGAGGTCCAATGAATGAATAGAGTGATGAGGTCCAGAATGAATAGAGTGATGAGGTCCAGAATGAATAGAGTGATGAGGTCCTGAATGAATAGAGTGATGAGGTCCTGAATGAATAGAGTGATGAGGTCCAGAATGAATAGAGTGATGAGGTCCAGAATGAATAGATGAATGAGTGATGAGGTCCAGAATGAATAGAGTGATGAGGTCCAGAATGAATAGAGTGATGAGGTCCAGAATGAATAGAGTGATGAGGTCCTGAATGAATAGAATAGAATGTGATGTGGTCCTGAATGAATAGAGTGATGAGGTCCAGAATGAATAGAGTGATGAGGTCCAGAATGAATAGAGTGATGAGGTCCAGAATGAATAGAGTGATGAGGTCCAGAATGAATAGAGTGATGAGGTCCTGAATGAATAGAGTCCCTGAATGAATAGAGTGATGAGGTCCAGAATGAATAGAGTGATGAGGTCCAGAATGAATAGAAGTGATGAGGTCCAGAATGAATAGAGTGATGAGGTCCAGAATGAATAGAGTGATGAGGTCCAGAATGAATAGAGTGATGAGGTCCAGAATGAATAGAGTGATGAGGTCTAGAATGAATAGAGTGATGTTCCAGAATGAATAGAGTGATGAGGTCCAGAATGAATAGAGTGATGAGGTCCAGAATGAATAGAGTGATGAGGTCTTCAGAATGAATAGAGTGATGAGGTCCAGAATGAATAGAGTGATGAGGTCCTGAGAATGAATAGAGTGATGAGGTCCTGAATGAATAAAGTGATGAGGTCCTGAATGAATAAGTGATGAGGTCCAGAATGAATAGAGTGATGCGGTCCAGAATGAATAGAGTGATGAGGTCCAGAATGAATAGAGTGATGAGGTCCAGAATGAATAGAGTGATGAGGTCCTGAATGAATAGAGTGATGGTCCAGAATGAATAGAGTGATGAGGTCCAGAATGAATAGAGTGATGCAGTCCTGAATGAATAGAGTGATGAATGAACCAGAATGAATAGAATGTGATGAGGTCTAGAATGAATAGTGATGAGGTCCAGAATGAATAGAGTGATGAGGTCCTGAATGAATAGAGTGATGTGGTCCAGAATGAATAGATGATGAGGTCCAGAATGAATAGATTGATGAGGTCAGAATGAATAGAGTGAATGAATAGAGTGATGAGGTCCTGAATGAATAGAAGTGATGAGGTCCTGAATGAATAGAGTGATGAGGTCCTGAATGAATAGAGTGATGTTCCAGAATGAATAGAGTGATGAGGTCCAGAATGAATAGAGTGATGAGGTCCAGAATGAATAGAGTGATGAATAGAGGTCCTGAATGAATAGAGTGATGAGGTCCAGAATGAATAGAGTGATGAGGTCCTGAATGAATAGATGAGGTCCTGAATGAATAGAGTTATGAGGTCCTGAATGAATAGAGTTATGAGGTCCTGAATGAATAGAGTGATGAGGTCCAGAATGAATAGAGTGATGTGGTCCAGAATGAATAGAGTGATGAGGTCCAGAATGAATAGAGTGATGAGGTCCAGAATGAATAGAGTGATGTGGTCCTGAATGAATAGAGTGATGAGGTCCAGAATGAATAGAGTGATGAGGTCCAGAATGAATAGAGTGATGAGGTCTGAATGAATAGAGTGATGAGGTCCAGAATGAATAGAGTGATGAGGTCCAGAATGAATAGAGTGATGAGGTCCAGAATGAATGAATGAGGTCCAGAATGAATGAGTGATCTTTCCTGAATGAATAGAGTGATGAGGTCCAGAATGAATAGAGTGATGAGGTCCGAATGAATAGAGTGATGAGGTCCTGAATGAATAGAGTGATGAGGTCCAGAATGAATAGAGTGATGAGGTCCAGAATGAATAGAGTGATGAGGTCCTGAATGAATCCAGTGATGAGGTCCAGAATGAATAGAGTGATGAGGTCCAGAATGAATAGAGTGATGAGGTCCAGAATGAATAGAGTGATGAGGTCTAGAATGAATAGAGTGATGAGGTCAGAATGAATAGAGTGATGAGGTCCAGAATGAATAGAGTGATGAGGTCTAGAATGAATAGAGTGATGAGGTCCAGAATGAATAGAGTGATGAGGTCCAGAATGAATGAGAATGTGATGATGAGTCCTGAATGAATAGAGTGATGAGGTCCAGAATGAATAGAGTGATGAGGTCCAGAATGAATAGAGTGATGAGGTCCAGAATGAATAGAGTGATGAGGTCCTGAATGAATAGAATGAATAGAGTGATGAGGTCCTGAATGAATAGAGTGATGAGGTCCTGAATGAATAGAGTGATGAGGTCCAGAATGAATAGAGTGATGAGGTCCAGAATGAATAAGTGATGAGGTCCAGAATGAATAGAGTGATGAGGTCCAGAATGAATAGAGTGATGAGGTCCAGAATGAATAGAGTGATGTGGTCCTGAATGAATAGAGTGATGAGGTCCAGAATGAATAGAGTGATGAGGTCCAGAATGAATAGAGTGATGAGGTCCAGAATGAATAGAGTGATGAGGTCCTGAATGAATAGAGTGATGAGGTCCTGAATGAATAGAGTGATGAGGTCCTGAATGAATAGAGTGATGCGGTCCTGAATGAATAGAGTGATGCGGTCCAGAATGAATAGAGTGATGAGGTCCAGAATGAATAGAGTGATGGGGTCTAGAATGAATAGTGATGAGGTCCAGAATGAATAGAGTGATGCGGTCCAGAATGAATAGAGTGATGAGGTCCAGAATGAATAGAGTGATGAGGTCAGAATGAATAGAGTGAGAGGTCCAGAATGAATGAGTGATGAGGTCCAGAATGAATGATGAGGTCCTGAATGAAATGAATGAGTGAATGAGGTCCAGAATGAATAGAGTGATGAGGTCAAATGAATAGAGTTTGAGGTCCAGAATGAATAGAGTGATGAGGTCCAGAATGAATAGAGTGATGAGGTCCTGAATGAATAGAGGTCTGAATGAATAGAGGATCCTGAATGAATGAGTGATGAGGTCCTGAATGAATAGAGTGATGAGGTCCAGAATGAATAGAGTGATGAGGTCCAGAATGAATAGAGTGATGAGGTCCAATGAATAGAGTGATGAGGTCCAGAATGAATAGAGTGATGAGGTCCAGAATGAATAGAGTGATGAGGTCCAGAATGAATAGAGTGATGAGGTCCTGAATGAATGAGAGTGATGATGGTCCAGAATGAATAGAGTGATGAGGTCCAGAATGAATGTCCAGAATGAATAGGTCCTGAATGAATAGAGTGATGAGGTGAGGTCCAGAATGAATGAGGTCCTGAATGAATAGAGTGATGCAGTCCTGAATGAATAGAGTGATGAGGTCCAGAATGAATAGAGTGATGAGGTCCTGAATGAATAGAAGTGATGAGGTCCAGAATGAATAGAGTGATGAGGTCCAGAATGAATAGAGTGATGAGGTCCAGAATGAATAGAGTGATGAGGTCCAGAATGAATAGAATGAGGTCCAGAATGAATAGAGTGATGAGGTCCTGAATGAATCCTGAATGAATGATGATGCGGTCCAGAATGAATAGATTGATGAGGTCCGGAATGAATAGAGAGATGGGGTCTAGAATGAATAGAGTGATGAGGTCCAGAATGAATAGAGTGATGAGGTCCAGAATGAATAGAGTTATGAGGTCCTGAATGAATAGAGTGATGTGATCCTGAATGAATAGAGTGATGAGGTCCAGAATGAATAGAGTGATGCGGTCCAGAATGAATAGTGATGAGGTCCTGAATGAATAGAGTGATGCGGTCCAGAATGAATAGAGTGATGAGGTCCTGAATGAATAGAGTTGAAATGAATAGAGTGATGAGGTCCTGAATGAATAGAGTGATACGGTCCAGAATGAATAGAGTTATGAGGTCCTGAATGAATAGAGTGATGTGGTCCTGAATGAATAGAGTGATGAGGTCCTGAATGAATAGAGTTATGAGGTCCTGAATGAATAGAGTGATGAGGTCCTGAATGAATAGAGTGAATGAGGTGAATGAATAGAGTGATGAGGTCCAGAATGAATAGAGTGATGAGGTCCAGAATGAATAGAGTGATGAGGTCCAGAATGAATAGAGGATGGGGTCCAGAATGAATAGAGTGATGAGGTCCAGAATGAATAGAGTGATGAGGTCCAGAATGAATAGAGTGATGAGGTCCAGAATGAATAGAGTGATGAGGTCCTGAATGAATAGAGTGATGAGGTCCAGAATGAATAGAGTGATGAGGTCCAGAATGAATAGAGTGATGAGGTCCAGAATGAATAGAGTGATGAGGTCCAGAATGAATAGAGTGATGAGGTCCAGAATGAATAGAGTGATGAGGTCCAGAATGAATAGAGTGATGAGGTCCAGAATGAATAGAGTGATGAGGTCCAGAATGAATAGAGTGATGAGGTCCAGAATGAATAGAGTGATGAGGTCCAGAATGAATAGAGTGATGAGGTCCAGAATGAATAGAGTGATGAGGTCCAGAATGAATAGAGTGATGAGGTCCAGAATGAATAGAGTGATGAGGTCCAGAATGAATAGAGTGATGAGGTCCAGAATGAATAGAGTGATGAGGTCCAGAATGAATAGAGTGATGAGGTCCAGAATGAATAGAGTGATGAGGTCCAGAATGAATAGAGTGATGAGGTCCAGAATGAATAGAGTGATGAGGTCCAGAATGAATAGAGTGATGAGGTCCTGAATGAATAGAGTGATGAGGTCCAGAATGAATAGAGTGATGAGGTCCAGAATGAATAGAGTGATGAGGTCCAGAATGAATAGAGTGATGAGGTCCAGAATGAATAGAATGAATCTAGAATGAATAGAGTGATGAGGTCCAGAATGAATAGAGAGGTCCAGAATGAATAGAGTGATGAGGTCCAGAATGAATAGAGTGATGAGGTCCAGAATGAATAGAGTGATGAGGGTCTAGAATGAATAGAGTGATGAGGTCCAGAATGAATAGAGTGATGAGGTCCAGAATGAATAGAGTGATGAGGTCCAGAATGAATAGAGTGATGAGGTCCTGAATGAATAGAGTGATGAGGTCCTGAATAGAATGAGGTCCTGAATGAATGAGTGAGGTCCAGAATGAATAGAATGTGATGAGGTCCAGAATGAATAGAGTGATGAGGTCCAGAATGAATAGAGTGATGAGGTCCAGAATGAATAGAGTGATGCGGTCCAGAATGAATAGAGTGATGAGGTCCTGAATGAATAGAGTGAGGGTCCAGAATGAATAGTGAATGAATAGAGTGATGAGGTCCAGAATGAATAGAGTGATGAGGTCCAGAATGAATAGAGTGATGTGGTCCAGAATGAATAGAGTGATGAGGTCCAGAATGAATAGAGTGATGAGGTCCTGAATGAATAGAGTGATGAGGTCCAGAATGAATAGAGTGATGCGGTCCAGAATGAATAGAGTGATGAGGTCCAGAATGAATAGAGTGATGAGGTCCTGAATGAATAGAGTGATGAGGTCCAGAATGAATAGAGTGATGAGGTCCTGAATGAATAGAGTGATGTGGTCCTGAATGAATAGAGTGATGAGGTCCAGAATGAATAGAGTGATGAGGTCCAGAATGAATAGAGTGATGAGGTCCAGAATGAATAGAGTGATGAGGTCCTGAATGAATAGAGTGATGAGGTCCAGAATGAATAGAGTGATGAGGTCCTGAATGAATAGAGTGATGAGTCCTGAATGAATAGAGTGATGAGGTCCAGAATGAATAGAGTGATGAGGTCCTGAATGAATAGAGTGATGAGGTCCAGAATGAATAGAGTGATGAGGTCCTGAATGAATAGAGTGATGCGGTCCTGAATGAATAGAGTGATGCGGTCCAGAATGAATAGAGTGATGAGGTCCAGAATGAATAGAGTGATGATCTAGAATGAATAGTCCTGAAATGAATAGAGTGATGCAGTCCAGAATGAATAGAGTGATGAGGTCCAGAATGAATAGAGTGATGAGGTCCAGAATGAATAGAGTGATGCGGTCCAGAATGAATAGAGTGATGAGGTCCTGAATGAATAGAGTGATGAGGTCCAGAATGAATAGAGTGATGAGGTCCTGAATGAATAGAGTGATGAGGTCCTGAATGAATAGAGTGATGAGGTCCAGAATGAATAGAGTGATGAGGTCCAGAATGAATAGAGTGATGAGGTCCAGAATGAATGAATGAATAGAGTGATGAGGTCCTGAATGAATAGAGTGATGAGGTCCAGAATGAATAGAGTGATGAGGTCCAGAATGAATAGAGTGATGAGGTCCAGAATGAATAGAGTGATGAGGTCCAGAATGAATAGAGTGATGAGGTCCAGAATGAATAGAGTGATGAGGTCCAGAATGAATAGAGTGATGAGGTCCAGAATGAATAGAGTGATGAGGTCCAGAATGAATAGAGTGATGAGGTCCAGAATGAATAGAGTGATGAGGTCCAGAATGAATAGAGTGATGAGGTCCAGAATGAATGAATAGAGTGATGCAGTCCAGAATGAATAGAGTGATGAGGTCCAGAATGAATAGAGTGATGAGGTCCAGAATGAATAGAGTGATGAGGTCCAGAATGAATAGAGTGATGAGGTCCAGAATGAATAGAGTGATGAGGTCCAGAATGAATAGAGTGATGAGGTCCAGAATGAATAGAGTGATGAGGTCCAGAATGAATAGAGTGATGAGGTCCAGAATGAATAGAGTGATGCAGTCCTGAATGAATAGAGTGATGCGGTCCAGAATGAATAGAGTGATGAGGTCCAGAATGAATAGAGTGATGGGGTCCAGAATGAATAGAGTGATGAGGTCCAGAATGAATAGAGTGATGAGGTCCAGAATGAATAGAGTGATGAGGTCCAGAATGAATAGAGTGATGAGGTCCAGAATGAATAGAGTGATGAGGTCTAGAATGAATAGAGTGATGAGGTCCAGAATGAATAGAGTGATGAGGTCCTGAATGAATAGAGTGATGAGGTCCAGAATGAATAGAGTGATGAGGTCCTGAATGAATAGAGTGATGAGGTCCTGAATGAATAGAGTGATGAGGTCCTGAATGAATAGAGTGATGAGGTCCTGAATGAATAGAGTGATGAGGTCCTGAATGAATAGTCCTGAATGAATAGAGTGATGAGGTCCAGAATGAATAGAGTGATGAGGTCCAGAATGAATAGAGTGATGAGGTCCAGAATGAATAGAGTGATGAGGTCCAGAATGAATAGAGTGATGAGGTCCTGAATGAATAGAGTGATGAGGTCCTGAATGAATAGAGTGATGAGGTCCAGAATGAATAGAGTGATGAGGTCCAGAATGAATAGAGTGATGGGGTCCTGAATGAATAGAGTGATGAGGTCCAGAATGAATAGAGTGATGAGGTCCAGAATGAATAGAGTGATGAGGTCCAGAATGAATAGAGTGATGGGAATCCAGAATGAATAGAGTGATGAGGTCCTGAATGAATAGAGTGATGAGGTCCAGAATGAATAGAGTGATGAGGTCCAGAATGAATAGAGTGATGAGGTCCAGAATGAATAGAGTGATGAGGTCCAGAATGAATAGAGTGATGAGTCCTGAATGAATAGAGTGATGAGGTCCAGAATGAATAGAGTGATGAGGTCCAGAATGAATAGAGTGATGAGGTCCAGAATGAATAGAGTGATGAGGTCCAGAATGAATAGAGTGATGAGGTCCAGAATGAATAGAGTGATGAGGTCCAGAATGAATAGAGTGATGAGGTCCAGAATGAATAGAGTGATGAGGTCCTGAATGAATAGAGTGATGAGGTCCAGAATGAATAGAGTGATGAGGTCCAGAATGAATAGAGTGATGAGGTCCTGAATGAATAGAGTGATGAGGTCCAGAATGAATAGAGTGATGAGGTCCAGAATGAATAGAGTGATGAGGTCCAGAATGAATAGAGTGATGAGGTCCAGAATGAATAGAGTGATGAGGTCCAGAATGAATAGAGTGATGAGGTCCTGAATGAATAGAGTGATGCGGTCCAGAATGAATAGAGTGATGAGGTCCAGAATGAATAGAGTGATGAGTCCAGAATGAATAGAGTGATGCGGTCCAGAATGAATAGAGTGATGAGGTCCAGAATGAATAGAGTGATGAGGTCCAGAATGAATAGAGTGATGAGGTCCATGAGGTCCAGAATGAATAGAGTGATGAGGTCCTGAATGAATAGAGTGATGCAGTCCTGAATGAATAGAGTGATGCGGTCCAGAATGAATAGAGTGATGAGGTCCAGAATGAATAGAGTGATGGGGTCCAGAATGAATAGAGTGATGAGGTCCAGAATGAATAGAGTGATGAGGTCCTGAATGAATAGAGTGATGAGGTCCTGAATGAATAGAGTGATGAGGTCCAGAATGAATAGAGTGATGAGGTCCTGAATGAATAGAGTGATGCAGTCCTGAATGAATAGAGTGATGCGGTCCAGAATGAATAGAGTGATGAGGTCCAGAATGAATAGAGTGATGGGGTCCAGAATGAATAGAGTGATGAGGTCCAGAATGAATAGAGTGATGAGGTCCAGAATGAATAGAGTGATGAGGTCCTGAATGAATAGAGTGATGAGGTCCAGAATGAATAGAGTGATGAGGTCCTGAATGAATAGAGTGATGAGGTCCAGAATGAATAGAGTGATGAGGTCCAGAATGAATAGAGTGATGAGGTCCAGAATGAATAGAGTGATGAGGTCCAGAATGAATAGAGTGATGAGGTCCAGAATGAATAGAGTGATGAGGTCCTGAATGAATAGAGTGATGAGGTCCAGAATGAATAGAGTGATGAGGTCCAGAATGAATAGAGTGATGAGGTCCTGAATGAATAGAGTGATGAGGTCCAGAATGAATAGAGTGATGAGGTCCAGAATGAATAGAGTGATGAGGTCCAGAATGAATAGAGTGATGAGGTCCAGAATGAATAGAGTGATGAGGTCCTGAATGAATAGAGTGATGAGGTCCAGAATGAATAGAGTGATGAGGTCCAGAATGAATAGAGTGATGAGGTCCAGAATGAATAGAGTGATGAGGTCCAGAATGAATAGAGTGATGAGGTCCAGAATGAATAGAGTGATGAGGTCCAGAATGAATAGAGTGATGAGGTCCAGAATGAATAGAGTGATGAGGTCCAGAATGAATAGAGTGATGTCCAGAATGAATAGAGTGATGAGGTCCAGAATGAATAGAGTGATGAGGTCCAGAATGAATAGAGTGATGAGGTCCAGAATGAATAGAGTGATGAGGTCCAGAATGAATAGAGTGATGAGGTCCTGAATGAATAGAGTGAATGAATAGTCCAGAATGAATAGAGTGATGAGGTCCAGAATGAATAGAGTGATGAGGTCCAGAATGAATAGAGTGATGAGGTCCAGAATGAATAGAGTGATGAGGTCCTGAATGAATAGAGTGATGAGGTCCAGAATGAATAGAGTGATGAGGTCCAGAATGAATAGAGTGATGAGGTCCAGAATGAATAGAGTGATGAGGTCCAGAATGAATAGAGTGATGAGGTCCAGAATGAATAGAGTGATGAGGTCCAGAATGAATAGAGTGATGAGGTCCAGAATGAATAGAGTGATGAGAATGAATAGGTGATGGTCCAGAATGAATAGAGTGATGCAGTCCTGAATGAATAGAGTGATGCGGTCCAGAATGAATAGAGTGATGAGGTCCAGAATGAATAGAGTGATGATGGGTCCTGAATGAATAGAGTGATGAGGTCCTGAATGAATAGAGTGATGAGGTCCAGAATGAATAGAGTGATGAGGTCCAGAATGAATAGAGTGATGAGGTCCAGAATGAATAGAGTGATGAGGTCCAGAATGAATAGAGTGATGAGGTGATGAGGATGAGGTCCAGAATGAATAGAGAATGAATGATGATGAGGTCCAGAATGAATAGAGTGATGAGGTCCAGAATGAATAGAGTGATGAGGTCCAGAATGAATAGAGTGATGAGGTCCAGAATGAATAGAGTGATGAGGTCCTGAATGAATAGAGTGATGAGGTCCAGAATGAATAGAGTGATGAGGTCCAGAATGAATAGAGTGATGGGGTCTAGAATGAATAGTGATGAGGTCCAGAATGAATAGAGTGATGCGGTCCAGAATGAATAGAGTGATGAGGTCCAGAATGAATAGAGTGATGGGGTCTAGAATGAATAGTGATGAGGTCCAGAATGAATAGAGTGATGCGGTCCAGAATGAATAGAGTGATGAGGTCCTGAATGAATAGAGTGATGGGGTCTAGAATGAATAGAGTGATGAGGTCCAGAATGAATAGAGTGATGAGGTCCAGAATGAATAGAGTGATGAGGTCCAGAATGAATAGAGTGATGAGGTCCAGAATGAATAGAGTGATGAGGTCCAGAATGAATAGAGTGATGAGGTCCAGAATGAATAGAGTGATGAGGTCCTGAATGAATGAATGAGGTCCAGAATGAATAGAGTGATGAGGTCCAGAATGAATAGAGTGATGAGGTCCTGAATGAATAGAGTGATGATGTCCTGAATGAATAGAGTGATGAGGTCCTGAATGAATAGAGTGATGAGGTCCTGAATAGAATGAGAGAATGAATGAGGTCCAGAATGAATAGAGTGATGAGGTCCAGAATGAATAGAGTGATGAGGTCCTGAATGAATAGAGTGATGAGGTCCAGAATGAATAGAGTGATGAGGTCCAGAATGAATAGAGTGATGAGGTCCTGAATGAATAGAGTGATGGGGTCTAGAATGAATAGAGTGATGAGGTCCAGAATGAATAGAGTGATGTGGGCCAGAATGAATAGAGTGATGAGGTCTAGAATGAATAGAGTGATGAGGTCCAGAATGAATAGAGTGATGAGGTCCAGAATGAATAGAGTGATGAGGTCTAGAATGAATAGTGATGAGGTCCAGAATGAATAGAGTGATGAGGTCCTGAATGAATAGAGTGATGGGGTCTAGAATGAATAGAATGATGAGGTCCAGAATGAATAGAGTGATGAGGTCCAGAATGAATAGAGTGATGAGGTCCAGAATGAATAGAGTGATGAGGTCCAGAATGAATAGAGTGATGAGGTCCAGAATGAATAGAGTGATGTGGGCCAGAATGAATAGAGTGATGAGGTCTAGAATGAATAGAGTGATGAGGTCCAGAATGAATAGAGTGATGAGGTCTAGAATGAATAGAGTGATGAGGTCCAGAATGAATAGAGTGATGAGGTCCTGAATGAATAGAGTGATGTGGTCCAGAATGAATAGAGTGATGAGGTCCAGAATGAATAGAGTGATGAGGTCCAGAATGAATAGAGTGATGAGGTCCAGAATGAATAGGTCCAGAATGAATAAAGTGATGAGGTCCAGAATGAATAGAGTGATGAGGTCCAGAATGAATAGAGTGATGAGGTCCAGAATGAATAGAGTGATGGGGTCTAGAATGAATAGAGTGATGAGGTCCAGAATGAATAGAGTGATGTGGGCCAGAATGAATAGAGTGATGAGGTCTAGAATGAATAGAGTGATGCGGTCCAGAATGAATAGAGTGATGAGGTCCAGAATGAATAGAGTGATGAGGTCCTGAATGAATAGAGTGATGAGGTCCTGAATGAATAGAGTGATGAGGTCCTGAATGAATAGAGTGATGAGGTCCTGAATGAATAGAGTGATGAGGTCCTGAATGAATAGAGTGATGAGGTCCAGAATGAATAGAGTGATGAGGTCCTGAATTAATAGAGTGATGCAGTCCTGAATGAATAGAGTGATGAGGTCCAGAATGAATAGAGTTATGCGATCGAGAATGAATAATGATGCGGTCCAGAATGAATAGAGTGATGGGGTCTAGAATGAATAGAGTGATGAGGTCCAGAATGAATAGAGTGATGGGGTCTAGAATGAATAGAGTGATGAGGTCCAGAATGAATAGAGTGATGACGTCCAGAATGAATAGAGTGCTGCGGTCCAGAATGAATAGAGTGATGTGGTCCAGAATGAATAGAGTGATGAGGTCCAGAATGAATAGAGTGGTGAGGTCCTGAATGAATAGAGTGATGCAGTCCTGAATGAATAGAGTGATGCGGTCCAGAATGAATAGAGTGATGAGGTCCAGAATGAATAGAGTGATGAGGTCCAGAATGAATAGAGTGATGAGGTCCAGAATGTGATGAGGTCTAGAATGAATAGAGTGATGCGTTCCTTGATCAAATCAAATCAAATGTGTTTGTCACATACACATGGTTAGCAGATGTTAATGCAAGTGTAGCGAAATGCTTGTGCTTCTAGTTCAGACAATGCAGTAATAACCAACGAGTAATCTAACCTAACAATTCCAAAACTACTACCTTATACACACAAGTGTAAAGGGATAAAGAATATGTACATAAAGATATATGAATGAGTGATGGTACAGAACGGCATAGGCAAGATGGAGTAGATGGTATCGAGTACAGTATATATATATATATGAGATGAGTAATGTAGGGTATGTAAACAAAGTGGCATATTTTAAAGTGGCTAGTGATACATGTATTACATAAAGATGCAGTAGATGATATAGAGTACAGTATATACGTATACATATGAGATGAGTAATGTAGGGTATGTAAACATTATATTGGGTAGCATTGTTTAGTGGCTAGTGATATATTTTTACATCAATTTCCATTATTAAAGTGGCTGGAGTTGAGTCAGTGTGTTGGCAGCAGCCACTCAATGTTAGCGGTGGCTGTTTAACAGTCTGATGGCCTTGAGATAGAAGCTGTTTTTCAGTCTCTCGGTCCCAGCTTTGATGCACGCTGCTGCGCCTTCTTCACAACGCTGTCTGTGTGGGTGGACCAATTCAGTTTGTCCGTGATGTGTACACCGAGGAACTTAAAACTTACTACCCTCCCCACTACTAAATGCTGAGCTGTAGTCGATGAACGGCATTCTCACATAGGTATTCCTCTTGTCCAGATGGGTTAGGGCAGTGTGCAGTGTGGTTGCAATTGAGATGTCTGTGGACCTATTTGGGCGGTAAGCAAATTGGAGTGTGTCTAGGGTGTCAGGTAGGGTGGAGGTGATATGGTCCTTGACTAGTCTCTCAAAGCACTTCATGATGACGGAAGTGAGTGCTACCGGGCGGTAGTCGTTTAGCTCAGTTACCTTAGCTTTCTTGGGAACAGGGACAATGGTGGCCCTCTTGAAGCATGTGGGAACAGCAGACTGGGATAAGGATTGATTGAATATGTCCGTAAACACACCAGCCAGCTGGTCTGCGCATGCTCTGAGGACGCGGCTGGGGATGCTGTCTGGGCCTGCAGCCTTGCGAGGGTTAACACGTTTAAATGTTTTACTCACGTCGGCTGCAGTAAAGGAGAGTCCGCAGGTTTTGGTTGCGGGCAGTGTCAGTGGCACTGTATTGTCCTCATCCTTGATGAATTGAGTGAGGAGGTCCTTGATGAATTGAGTGATGAAGTCCTTGATGAATTGAGTGATGCATTCCTTGATAAATGGAGTGATGGTCAGTTTTACAAGGGTATGTTTGGCAGCATGAGTGAAGGATGCTTTGTTGTGAAATAGGAAGCCAATTCTAGATTTAACTTTGGATTGGAGATGTTTGATATGGGTCTGGAAGGAGATTTTACAGTCTAACCAGACACCTAAGTATTTGTAGTTGTCCACGTATTCTAAGTCAGAGCCGTCCAGAGTAGTGATGTTGGAAAGGCGGGTAGGTGCAGGTAGCGATCGGTTGAAGAGCATGCATTTAGTTTTACTTGTATTTAAGAGCAATTGGAGGCCACGGAAGGAGAGTTGTATGGCATTGAAGCTTGCCTGGAGGGTTGTTAACACAGTGTCCAAAGAAGGGCCAGAAGTATACAGAATGGTGTCGTCTGCGTAGAGGTGGATCAGAGACTCACCAGCAGCAAGAGCGACCTCATTGATGTATACAGAGAAGAGAGTCGGTCCAAGAATTGAACCCTGTGGCACCCCCATAGAGACTGCCAGAGGTCCGGACAGCAGACCCTCCGATTTGACACACTGAACTCTATCAGAGAAGTAGTTGGTGAACCAGGCGAGACAATCATTTGAGAAAGCAAGGCTGTCGAGTCTGCCGATGAGGATGTGGTGATTGACAGAGTCGAAAGCCTTGGCCAGATCAATGAATACGGCTGCACAGTAATGTTTCTTATCGATGGCGGTTAAGATATCGTTTAGGACCTTGAGCGTGGCTGAGGTGCACCCATGACCAGCTCTGAAACCAGATTGCATAGCAGAGAAGGTATGGTGAGATTCGAAATGGTCGGTAATCTGTTTGTTGACTTGGCTTTCAAAGACCTTAGAAAGGCATGGTAGGATAGATATAGGTCTGTAGCAGTTTGGGTCAAGAGTGTCCACCCCTTTGAAGAGGGGGATGACCGCAGCTGCTTTCCAATCTTTGGGAATCTCAGACGATACGAAAGAGAGGTTGAACAGGCTAGTAATAGGGGTGGCAACAATTTTGGCAGATAATTTTAGAAAGAAAGGGTCCAGATTGTCTAGCCCGGCTGATTTGTAGGGGTCCAGATTTTGCAGCTCTTTCAGAACATCAGCTGAACAGATTTGGGAGAAGGAGAAATTGGGAAGGCTTGGGCGAGTTGCTGTTGGGGGTGCAGTGCTGTTGACCGGGTAGGAGTAGCCAGGTGGAAAGCATGGCCAGCCGTAGAAAAATGCTTATTGAAATTCTCAATTATGGTGGATTTATCAGTGGTGACAATGTTTCCTATCTTCAGCGCAGTGGGCAGCTGGGAGGAGGTGTTCTTATTCTCCATGGACTTTACAGTGTCCCAGAACTTTTTTTTAGTTAGTGTTGCAGGAAGCAAATGTCTGCTTGAAAAAGCTAGCCTTGGCTTTTCTAACTGCCTGTGTATAATGGAATGAATTGAGTGATGCAGTCCTTGATGAATGGAGTGATGTGGTCCTTGATGAATTGAGTGATGCAGTCCTTGATGAATGGAGTGATGTGGTCCTTGATGAATTGAGTGATGCAGTCCTTGATGAATGGAGTGATGTGGTCCTTGATGAATTGAGTGATGCAGTCCTCGATGAATGGAGTGATGTGTTCCTTGATGAATTGAGTGATGCAGTCCTTGATGAATGGAGTGATGTGTTCCTTGATGAATGGAGTGATGCCGTCCTTGATGAATGGAGTGATGCCGTCCTTGATGAATGGAGTGATGTGGTTGAGAATGAATAGAGTGATGTGGTCCTTGATGAATAGAGTGATGTGGTCCTTGATGAATGGAGTGGTGTGTTCCTTGAGGAATGGAGTAATGCGGTCCTTGATGAATAGAGTGATGTTGTCCTTGATGAATGGAGTGATGTGTTCCTTGATGAATGGAGTGATGCGGTCCTTGATGAATAGAGTGATGTGGTCCTTGATGAATGGAGTGATGTGGTCCTTGATGAATAGAGTGATGTGGTCCTTGATGAATGGAGTGGTGTGGTCCTTGAGGAATGGAGTGATGTGGTCCTTGATGAATAGAGTGATGCGGTCCTTGATGAATAGAGTGATGTGGTCCTTGATGAATGGAGTGGTGTGTTCCTTGAGGAATGGAGTGATGTGGTCCTTGAGGAATGGAGTGATGTGGTCCTTGATGAATAGAGTGATGTGTTCCTTGATGAATGGAGTGATGCGGTCCTTGATGAATGGAGTGATGTGGTCCTTGATGAATAGAGTGATGTGGTCCTTGATGAATGGAGTGGTGTGTTCCTTGAGGAATGGAGTGATGTGGTCCTTGATGAATAGAGTGATGCAGTCCTTGATGAATGGAGTGATGCGGTCCTTGATGAATAGAGTGATGTGGTCCTTGATGAATGGAGTGATGTGGTCCTTGATGAATGGAGTGATGAGGTCCACTATTAAATTATTGTTGCGGTTCAGAATGCAGAGTGTATACTGTCCAGAATGAAGAGTGTATACCTTACGGTGTCAGAGTAAGGCCCTAAAGACTGTTCTCTCTGCTACTGCACAGCAAGCTGTACCGGAGCGCAATGTCTAGGTCCAAGAGGCTTCTAAACAGTTTCTACCCCCAAGCCATAAGACTCCTGAACATCTAATCAAATGGCTACCCAGACTATTTGCATTGCCCCCCCCCCCTCTTTTACACTGCTGCTACTCTCTGTTATAATCTAAATATAGTCATTTTAATACCTTTACCTACACGTACATATTACCTCGACTAACCGGTGGCCCAGCACAAAGACTCTGTACCAGTACCCCCTGTATATAGCCTCACTCTTGTTATTTTACTGCTGCTCTTTAATAGTTTTTTTACTTTTATTTGTTGTTTTTTGGGGGTCTTTTTCAGAAAACTGCATTATTGGTTAAGGGCTTGTAAGTAAGCATTTCTCTGTAAGGTCAACACCTGTTGTTTTCAGCGCCTTTGACAGATAAAATACAATTAGGGATGGCTATTTTCTACAGAGATGGCTATTTTCTACAGAGATGGCTATTTTCTATAGAGATGGCTATTTTCTATAGAGATGGCTATTTTCTACAGAGATGGCTATTTTCTACAGAGATGGCTATTTTCTACAGAGATGGCTATTTTCTATAGGGATGGCTATTTTCTACAGAGATGGCTGTTTTCTATAGAGATGGCTATTTTCTATAGAGATGGTTATTTTCTATTTTCTATAGAGATGGCTATTTTTGTCTATTACAGTTGCAAAATCACAAAGATAGAAGCTTTGTGACACAGAGTCAGAGACCACATGAATAGGCTGAAGCAAATCAACAGGCCTGCTGTACATTCCATATATAATGGTCCCATTCAAATGAAGGTAATGAAGACATGAAGCATCATTGAAAGTGGATAATAAAAACTGGTGTTGGTCCTTGATGGGAGAAGAAGAAAGATTCATTATTCTCTTCCCTTTCTCTTACTCTCCTTTATTCCACGTTATCGACCAACCACATAAAAGGACATCTTTACATGTGTATTTACTAGGGTCCCCATTAGCTGCTGCCAAGGCTGGTCAGCATCAAGTTAAACACACTTAAATTGAAATATGTGATTTTTCTTCTAATTGGAAACAGTTTTTCTCTCATCTCTATTGTGGAAGGAAATCTTTATATTAGTTTGATGTTGCGGATCTTAAACATCCTTTTTTTTCTTTTGTTTACCCCCTTTTTCTCAACAATTCCGTGATCTTGTCTCATCGCTGAAACTCCCCAGCAAACGCCACTGAAACATGACACGCCAAACCGTGCTTCTTAATATCAGGAAGACAGTCGTACCAATGTTTCGGAGGAAACTCCGTTCAACTGATGACCGAAGTCAGCTTGCAGGTGCCCAGCCTGCCACAATGAGTCGCTTGAGCGCAATGAGCCAAGTATAGCCCCCCCGGCCAAACCCTCCACTAACCTGGATGATTGTGCTCCGTGCTATGGGACTCCCGGTCACAGCCAGTTGTGATACAGCCTGTGATTGAACCCCAGGCTCTAGTGACACTACAACACTGCAGTGCAGTTCCTTAGACCGATGCGCCACTGGGGAGGCCTAAGTTAAACATGCTTTATTGAAAATAACTTTTATTTCTCATTGGAAACACTTTTCCTTTCTATGTTTCTACCCATTGTCTAATGAATGTCTACCTCTCTGTCCTTGCATTAAAAACAATTTGAGTTAACTAGTTTTAATATTTTTCTCTATTTTAGTCCCAGCTCTCATTTCTTCCACTACTTCCTTCTTTAGACTTCCTGGAGCAGACTGAGCCATGCAGGGGGGATCTGTACCACCACATTGGAATTCTGGGGTGCCCGCTCTGCTCAGTTGGCATCACACGGCACAGCTGCCTGATGCCGGGGAAGCCAAATGCTCCTCTAGCCAGAGGAGACCACAGAGACTGTGGCAGGCTCAGTATCCACAGGAGAAAGAGGGAGAGGGCTGTGATGAAGGAAGGAAGAGAGAAAAGAAGTGAGTCAGCGAAGAGGAAGAAGAGATGTAACAGGGCCCCAGAGGAGGTGGAAGTGGTGTGGATAACTACTGTATCTAGACCAGAAGAACAGCACTATGAGGATATGCATTGCATACACGTGAAGGTTAAAGCTAACTGTTCTACAAGTTAAGTGTGGTGCACTGTAGTAGCACACCTGGCCTATGAAAGGAAATGAGGGAAATGCATGGTGATTTGTATTTTTTCCAGAAACAATATTGGAAATACAAGTTATACTGTCATACATACAATATACACCAGTATTTAACACAGCACCACATAGCATAAAATATTCTGATTTGTTTAGGGAACAGCAACATACAAACACATGTACAAACAGACCCGCCTGTTGGTTTGCGGTACTTAACTTCATCTATAATGTGATGGCACAGCAGGAGCTATCCCACTAGGCACAGACGTCAATTCAATGTCTATTCCACGTTGGTTCAACATCATTTCAATAAAATGACGTTGAAACAATGTTGTTTCAACCAGTGTGTGCCCAGTCAGGTGGCAAACAGTGTTAAGCCAAGTTAAAGCTGCAGCCCCAGTGCTAGTTAGCCCAAACCCATTGTTCTGATATGTTCCCTGTCTAGTCATGCTGAACCCTCCACCAGAGCTGTTTAGAATAGATATCTACTTCTATTCTATTCTATAGTACATGTCGTTGTGTTGCTTTGAGCTCCATGGTAGCGCCACAGTCATCCTGGTGATAAAACAACACTGGAATTGGCCAATCTGTCACAGTACTAGCACACACACACACACACACACACACACACACACACACACACACACACACACACACACACACACACACACACACACACACACACACACACACACACACACACACACACACACACACACACACACACCTCTACATCTTGTCCAAACAGATTTTCTATCACCTTCTCGTCCACTGCCTTAGCCCATTTCAAGGTGTGTACCAGTGGTCCAGTAGGTATATTGTGCTGTATTGGTGTGATAGAGTCCACAGACGGCTCATAGCACCTCATGTAATCCCATGTTATGAAACCTTGCTCAGGCAAAGAGAAGGTGTCAATAACACCCACGCTAGCCTGGTCCCAGATCAGTTTGTGCTGTCTCGCCAACAGATTGACCAATACAGATGCAGGATCTCAATTTGACAAGTTTCTCACAGCAGGAAAATAATCCTATAGCAACAGGAAATATGAATTATTGTGTAGATTATTATATTATTTTAGTTGGTGATCCATTTTTTGTTAGGGCAAATCAAGTCTGAAATTTGTGGAAATTGCACAATTTAGAAGCCTTTTAAAATCTTGAATAGTCTAAGTTTGCATTTCCTGCTGTGCAGGACATTTCCTGCAACAACAGGATGATCAAATTAAGATCCTTCATCTGAAGGAGTTGGCAAGACAGCACGAACAACTCTGAGACCAGGCTACACCAAAGTCAAACAGTCAAATCATAGTGTGTTACGACAACACGGCTTGGCTACTGAGGGGACTGCTGGAACCCGTTCTCCATGATGATGTGTCAGTTGGAGCCTTTAGTGAGTCTGGAGCTGGGCTACAGCCATTACATAACAGATTATCTAACTAGGCTTTATAAGGTTTCTTAAAGACTATTCAGTTAATATGTCATTTTTGAGTTTCTGCTAGTGTCTCCTCCCTGTTTCTTTGAACCAGGTACAGGAATCAATAGGCTGGTGTACTAGTAGGGGCTGACTCATAGAGACTTTGAACCAGGTACAGGAATCAATAGGCTGGTGTACTAGTAGGGGCTGACTCATAGAGACTTTGAACCAGGTACAGGAATCAATAGGCTGGTGTATTAGTAGGGGCTGACTCATAGAGACTTTGAACCAGGTACAGGAATCAATAGGCTGGTGTACTAGTAGGGGCTGACTCATAGAGACTTTGAACCAGGTACAGGAATCAATAGGCTGGTGTACTAGTAGGGGCTGACTCATAGAGACTTTGAACCAGGTACAGGAATCAATAGGCTGGTGTACTAGTAGGGGCTGACTCATAGAGACTTTGAACCAGGTACAGGAATCAATAGGCTGGTGTACTAGTAGGGGCTGACTCATAGAGACTTTGAACCAGGTACAGGAATCAATAGGCTGGTGTACTAGTAGGGGCTGACTCATAGAGACTTTGAACCAGGTACAGGAATCAATAGGCTGGTGTACTAGTAGGGGCTGACTCATAGAGACTTTGAACCAGGTACAGGAATCAATAGGCTGGTGTACTAGTAGGGGCTGACTCATGGAGACTTTGAACCAGGTACAGGAATCAATAGGCTGGTGTACTAGTAGGGGCTGACTCATAGAGACTTTGAACCAGGTACAGGAATCAATAGGCTGGTGTACTAGTAGGGTCTGACTCATAGAGACTTTGAACCAGGTACAGGAATCAATAGGCTGGTGTACTAGTAGGGGCTGACTCATGGAGACTTTGAACCAGGTACAGGAATCAATAGGCTGGTGTACTAGTAGGGGCTGACTCATAGAGACTTTGAACCAGGTACAGGAATCAATAGGCTGGTGTACTAGTAGGGGCTGACTCATAGAGACTTTGAACCAGGTACAGGAATCAATAGGCTGGTGTACTAGTAGGGGCTGACTCATAGAGACTTTGAACCAGGTACAGGAATCAATAGGCTGGTGTACTAGTAGGGTCTGACTCATAGAGACTTTGAACCAGGTACAGGAATCAATAGGCTGGTGTACTAGTAGGGGCTGACTCATAGAGACTTTGAACCAGGTACAGGAATCAATAGGCTGGTGTACTAGTAGGGGCTGACTCATAGAGATGTGTTGCACCCCAGAACTACTCAGTGATGCTCAATGACGCTGTTCAGAAAACAGAATATATGTTTTTCAGAAAATATGGCAAGTATAAACAATTTATTATTAGCCTATCACGAACTGGGCAGGATGTGTTTGAGTGTCTAACAAATCCATGCCTCGAGGTACTCACTCTTAAAAAGAACAGAACAGTGTGCATTGGTTTGGTATTTCAGGACTCTCTACTCAGCATAAAGGTTGAAGACATTATTCTTCAGCCACATGGATAAAAAAAAACTAGTTACGAATACCCCTGGACAGTTACACTTTTTTAATTCATTAACTACCACAGCTGATTAAACAAATAACCTAATCAGAAAGCCCTTGCTTAGTTGAATCAGGTGTGCTTGTTAAAGGAATGGATCCAAAAAGTGGAAATGGCTGGGGGTTCTCGAGCAGAGGTTTAGGACCCAGTGACGACGGCTGTAGTGACCATGCTCTTGGCTGAAGGAGTCTAAAGGTCTGTGTCCAGTCTCCAGACATCCACAGCAGGGACCAGGCTCTCTATCAGTCACCCCTATCTGAGGCGCTTCTGGCCCAGCTGGCCGCTGTTGCAGCTGGGACTCTTGGCTCCCTCTCTGGGTCACTCTAGTCCTCTGTCTAGATTTCTATGGATTGTGGCCTGATTCTAATCAGAAGACCCAGAGTTGTCTCTCCTGAAAAAAGAGCATGTTATTATAAGACAGCAGGGTTGATGGAGTCTTGATGCCAGAAAGTTATTTGTGCTATTTCTCAGCACTCTGTTGAGGACTATTATTATCTTGGTTGAATGTGGATTGTGTTGGATGTGACCATGGGGAGTTCATTTCTTTAATTTGATTTAACCTTTATTTAACTAGGCAAGTCAGTTAAGAGCAAATTATTATTTACAATGACAGCCTAGGAACAGTGGGTTAACTGCCTGTTCAGGGACAGAACAACAGATTTTTACCTTGGAAGCTTAGGGATTCAAACCAGCAACCTTTCGGTTACTGGCCCAATGCTCTAACCACTAGGCTACCTGCCGTACTGCAGTAAAGATTCAGACAATGGACCACAGTCTTATTTCTCAATGCACCTTTCTAAAAGCTTCCCATATGAGAGTCTTTGGATACAGAAAGGTTGGATACAGCGCAGAGCGTACCCACATAATTGCAACAGTTCAACTCAGAGACTGAGAGGTACCCCCAATCAACCAGAGCTGTCAAGGCTCTGAAAATAATGAACCTCTCTATAAATGACAAACAGGCATCAATGGATAACCTTCCTGTACAATATTATTAATAGAATTATTGAGCCAGGATCGTGTTAAGTGTATCTGAGAACAAGGCCAAAGGAGATATAAAATTGTCCCACATATAACCACCCACCCACACACACACATGGCAAGTTTGTACACTCAGTGGCCAGTTTATAAGGTACAGCACTTTTACGAAAATGGTTTGCTCCTACAGACAGTACGTCCAGTGGCCATGGCATGCTATATAACGCAGGCAGACAGGCATCGAGACATGCAGTTACTGTTCGATTGAACATTAGAATGTCATAACAAGTGACTTAAGTGACTTTGAGCGTGGAATGATCGTTAGTGGCAGGCGCGCCAGTTCCAGTATCTCAGAAACGACTAGCCTTCTGGGCTTTTCACGCACAACAGTGTCTAGAGTTTACTGAGAATGGTGAGAGAAACAAAAAACATCCAGTCAGTGGCAGTCCAGTGGGTGAAAACAGCTCGTTGGTGAGAGGGGTCGAAGGAAAACAGGCGGGCCACATACAGGTAAAAGATATGTTTTATTTATTTATTTCACCTTTATTTAACCAGGTAGGCCAGTTGAGAACAAGTTCTCATTTACAACTGCGACCTGGCCAAGATAAAGCAAAGCAGTGCGACACAAACAACAACACAGAGTTACACATGGAATAAACAAACATATAGTCAATAACACAATAGAAAAAAATCTATATACAATGTGTGCAAATGAGGTAAGATTAGGGAGGTAAGGCAAACAATAGGCCGTAGTGGTGAAGTAATTACAATTTAGCAAATAAACACTGATAGATGTGCAGAAGATTATTTTTTTATATTTATTTAACTAGGCAAGTCAGTTAAGATTAAGAACAAATTCTTATTTTCAATGACGGCCTAGGAACAGTGGGTT
The DNA here is from genome assembly GCF_034236695.1 of Oncorhynchus nerka. Lineage (NCBI taxonomy): Eukaryota > Metazoa > Chordata > Actinopteri > Salmoniformes > Salmonidae > Oncorhynchus > Oncorhynchus nerka. The sequence goes on from NC_088421.1 coordinate 33,152,811, forward strand.
AACTGCCTGTTCAGGGGCAGAATGACAGTTTTGTACCTTGTCAGCTCGGGGATACAAACTTGCAACCTTTCGGTTACTAGTCCAATGCTCTAACCACTAGGCTACCCTGCTGCCCCATGCGCAAATAGAGATACTGGTGTGCAAAGGAGCAAAAAATAATAATAAATAACAATATTGGGATGAGGTAGTTGGATAGGCTATTTACAGATGGGCTATGTACAGGTGCAGTAATCGGTGAGCTGCTCTGACAGCTGATGCTTAAAGTTAGTGAGGGAGATATGAGTCTCCAGCTTCAGAGATTTTTGCAATTCGTTTCAGTCATTGGCAGCAGAGAACTGGAAGGAAAAGCAGCCAAAGGAGGAATAGGCTTTGGGGGTGACCAGTGTAATATACCTGCTGGAGCGTGTGCTATGGGTGGGTGCTGCTATGGTGACCAGTGACCTGAGATAAGGGGGGGCTTTACCTAGCAAAGGCTTATAGATGACCTGGAGCCAGTGGGTTTGGTGACGAATATGAAGCGAGGGCCAGCCAACTAGAGCATACAGGTCACAGTGGTGGGTAGTATATGGGGCTTTGGTGACAAAACGGATGGCACTGTGATAGACTGCATCCAATTTGCGTTGGAGGCTATTTTATAAATGACATCGCCAAAGTCAAGGATCAGTAGGTTAGTCAATTTTACGAGTGTATATTTGGCAGCATGAGTGAAGAATGCTTTGTTGCGAAATAGGAAGACTGTTCTAGATTTAATTTTGGATTGGAGATGCTTAATGTGAGTCTGGAAGGAGAGTTTACAATCTAACCAGACATCTAGGTATTTGTAATTGTACACATATTCTAAGTCAGAACCGTCCAGAGTAGTGATGCTGGACGGGCGGGCAGGTGCGAGCAGCGATCGGTTGAAGAGCATGCATTTAGTTTTACTTGCATTTAAGAGCAGTTGGAGGCCACGGAAGGAGAGTTGTATGACATTGAAGCTCGTCTGGAGGTTAGTTAACACAGTGTCCAAAGAAGGGCCAGAAGTATACAGAATGGTGTCGTCTGCGTAGAGGTGGATCAGAGAATCACCAGCAGCAAGAGCGACATCATTGATGTATACAGAGAAAAGACTCGGCCCGAGAATTGAACCCTGTGGCACCCCCATAGAGACTGCCAGAGGTCTAGGCAACTGGACCTCCGATTTGACACACTGAACTCTGTCTGAGAAGTAGTTAGTGAAGCAGGCGAGGCAGTCATTTGCGAAACTAAGGCTGTTGAGTCTGTCAATAAGAATGTGGTGATTGCCAGAGTCGAAAGCCTTGGCCAGGTCGATGAATAAGGCTTCACGGTATTGTATTTTATTGATGGTGGTTATGATATCATTCAGGACCTTGAGTGTGGCTGAGGTGCACCCATGACCAGCTCGGAAACCAGATTGCATAGCGGAGAAGGTACGGTGGGATTCAAAGCGGTCAGTAATCTGTTTGTTAACTTGGCTTTCGAAGACCTTAGAAAGGCAGGGTAGGATAAATATAGGTCTGTAACAGTTTGGGTCTAGATTGTCTCCTCCTTTGAAGAGTGGAATGACCGCGGCAGCTTTCCAATCTTTGGGGATCTCAGACAATAAGAAAGAGAGTTTCAACAGGCTAGTAATAGGGGTTGCAAGAATTGCGGCAGATCATTTTAGAAAGAGAGGGTCCAGATTGTCTAGCCCAGCTGATTTGTAGGGGTCCAGATTAACGGCACAGTACATAATGGCACAGTACAACAGTGGTGTGCAGAACGGCATCTCGGAATGCACAACTTGTTGGTCTTTGTCACGGATGGGCTATTACAGCAGACGACCACACCGGGTTCCACTCCTATCAGCTGAAAACAAGAAGAAGCGGCTACAGTGGGCATGCCATCACCAACACTGGACAATTGAAGAGTGGAAAAATATTGCCTAGTCTGACAAATCCCGGTTCCTGTTGCATCCTGCTGATGGTAGAGTCAGGATTTGGCATAAGCAGCAGGAGTCGATGGCCTCATCCTGCCTGGTGTCAACGAGTATCCAAATCCATTGGACGTAGTGATCACAATATAGTAGCCATATCTAGCAAAACCAAAGTTACCAAGGCTGGGCCTTATAGGGTGTATAAGAGGTCATACAATACATTTAGTAGTGATTAGTATGTTGATGACATAAATAATATTATCTGCTCTGTGGTGTGTAATGAGGAGCAACCACCCACATTTGTGAAATTGCTTAGTTCAGTTACTAATAAGCATGCACGTGTTAAGGAAATGACTGTAAAACCTGTTAAATCCCCTTTGATTGATGAGGAATTGAGAAATTGTATGGTTGAGAGGGGATGAGGCAAAAGGAATGGCAAATAAGTCTGGCTGCACAAACATTTGGCAAACATACTGACAATTTGAGAAATCATGTGACTAAACTGAATAAAAAGAAGAAACTAAACTATTAAACAAAGATAAATGACATAAGGAATGATAGTAAAATGCTTTGGAGCACCTTAAATGAAATTTTGGGCAAAAGGCAAACTCAGCTCTATCATTCATTGAATCAGATTCATCACAAAACCCAATGATGTTGCCAACTACTTTAATGATGTTTTCTTGGCAAGATTAGCAAACTTAAGCATGACATGCCAGCAACAAACTCCAACCCTACACTTCCAAGTATAACTGACCAAATTATGAAATACAAGCGTTGTCATTATGAATTCCGTAAAGTGAGTTTGGAAGAGGTGAAGAAATTATTGTTGTCTATCAACAATGACAAGCCACCTGGGTCTGACAATGGATGGAAAAGGACTGAGGATAATAGCCTACTAGAAAGTGTTTACCCTCAGGTCTGGAGGGAAGCAAAAGTCATTCCACTACTTAAGAATAGTAAAGCCCCTTTTACCGCTCAAATAACAGACCAATCAGCTTACCAAAACCCTGAGTAAACTTTTAGACACATGGTGTTTGGCCAGATACAATGATCGTATACAATTAGAAAACAGACTTTCAGCACACTTATAGGGAAGAGCATTCAACATGCACAAATGACTGATGATTGGCGGAGAGAAATTGATGATAAACAGATTGTGGGAGCTGTTTAGTTAGACTTCAGTGTGGCTTTAGACATTATCGATCATAGTCTCCTGCTGGAAAAACATATGTGTTAGGGCTTTACACCCCCTGCTATATAAAGAGTTACCTGTCTAACAGTACACAGAGGGTGTTCTTTAATGGAAGCCTCTCCAACATAATCCAGGTAATATCAGGCATTCAGCAGGGCAGCTGTCTAGGCCCCTCACTTCTATCAGTCTTTACTAATGACCTGCCACTGTCATTGAGTAAAGTGTCAATGTATGCGGATGACTCAACACTATACACGTCAGCAACTATAGCAAGTGAAATCACTGCAACACTTAATGGCTAGGGCCAATTTTTTTCAATTTCCACCTGACTGACGTGCCCAAAGTAAACTGCCTGTTGCTCAGGCCCTGAAGCCAGGATATGCATATTATTGGTACCATTGGAAAGAAAACACTCTGAAGTTTGTGGAAATGTTACAATAATGTAGGCAACTATAACACAATAGATATGGTAGGAGACAATCCAAAGAAAAACCAACCAGATTTTGTTTTGAGAGCCCATGCTCTTCCAATGGAACATAGAGGGAAACAATTAAATCTCCCAGTATGCAATTCCTATGGCTTCCACTGGGTGTCAGTAGTCTTTGTTCAAGGTTTCAAGCTTGTTTCTTCAAAAAAAAAGCATGAAATATGAGTTTTACTATAGGGACACAGACTTGGAAATCTGTGTATAAGCGTGCAATGAATAGGACCCGCACCTGCTAATATCACTTTCCTATTGAACACACTTCTTTCTGTATTAAATATTATAGTTTAATTACATTTTGTGGAACCAAAACATATTTTGACGTATTTTTAAGTTTTGGGGTACATTTTCGGATTCCTATCTTGACATGTTGAATGAGTGGATTACGCAAATCGATGGTGCCAACTAGACAGACTTTTTGGCATATTAAAAAAAAAAAATCTAACAAAACGACACTACATGTTATAGCTGGGACCCTTTGGATGAAAAATCAGAAGAAGATTTTCAAAAAGTAAGTGAACATTTAATCGCTATTTGTGAATTTATGAAAACTGTGCCGGTGGAAAAATATTTTCAGGTGGGGCGCCGCATGGCATGCTTTCGCTGTAAAGCCTACTGTAAATCGGACAATGCAGTTAGATTAACACGAATTAAGCTTTTAACCAATACAAGACACTTGTATGTACCTAAATGTTTAATATCCATAATTTGTATTATTATTTATTTGAATTGTGCGCCCTACAGTTTCACCGGAAGTTGTCCTGCTAGCGGGATGCCTAGCCTTACAAAGAGCTGCAGTCACTTTCAGAATGGGTGGCAAGAAATAAGTTAGTCCTCAATATTTCAAAAACTAAAAGCATTGTATTTGGGACAAATCATTCACTAAACACTAAACCTCAACTTAACCTTGTAATGAATAATGTGTAAATGGAGCAAGTTGAGGTGATTAAACTGCTTGGAGTAACCCTGGATTGTAAACTGTCATGGTCAAAACATCTTGATGCAACATTAGCTAAAATTGGGAGAAGTCTGTCCATAATAAAGCTGCCTTTTTAACAACACTATCAACAGCGCAGGTCCTACAGGCCCTAGTTTTGTCGCCCCTGGACCACTGTCCAGTTGTGTGGTCAGGTGCCACAAAGACATGAATAATATGCATATCAATGTCTCATGACTCAAAGTAGAGGAGAGATTGACTTCAGCACTAAATGTTTTTGTAAGAAGTGTTGACATGTTGAATGCACCGACCTATCTGTTTAAACTACTAGCACCGAACTTGGACACGGATGCATTCCCCACAATGCCACAAGACATACACATACTAACACATGCACTCTACACACATGGATTTTGTATTGTAGATATGTGATAGTAGAGTAGTGGTCTGAGGGCACACACTTAATGTGTTGTGAAAAGTGTTATGAAGTGTAATGTCATGTAATATTATAACTTAATGTTGCTGGACCCCAGGAAGACTAGCTGCTGCCTTGGCAGGAACTAATGCTGATCCTTAATATATACAAATACAGGCTGGTGGCGGTGTTGTAATGATGTGGGGAATGTTTTCCTGGCACATGTTAGGTCCCTTGATACCAATTGAACATGTTTCCATGCTCCAAAGAATTCAGGCTGCTCCGAAGAATTCAGTCTGTTCCGAAGAATTCAGGCTGCTCCGAAGAATTCAGGCTGCTCCGAAGAATTCAGTCTGTTCCGAAGAATTCAGGCTGTTCCGAAGAATTCAGGCTGCTCCGAAGAATTCAGGCTGTTCCGAAGAATTCAGGCTGTTCCGAAGAATTCAGGCTGCTCCGAAGAATTCAGGCTGTTCCGAAGAATTCAGGCTGTTCCGAAGAATTCAGTCTGTTCCGAAGAATTCAGGCTGTTCCGAAGAATTCAGGCTGCTCCGAAGAATTCAGGCTGTTCCGAAGAATTCAGGCTGCTCCGAAGAATTCAGGCTGCTCCGAAGAATTCAGTCTGTTCCGAAGAATTCAGGCTGCTCCGAAGAATTCAGGCTGCTCCGAAGAATTCAGTCTGTTCCGAAGAATTCAGGCTGTTCCGAAGAATTCAGGCTGCTCCGAAGAATTCAGGCTGTTCCGAAGAATTCAGGCTGTTCCGAAGAATTCAGGCTGCTCCGAAGAATTCAGGCTGTTCCGAAGAATTCAGGCTGTTCCGAAGAATTCAGTCTGTTCCGAAGAATTCAGGCTGTTCCGAAGAATTCAGGCTGCTCCGAAGAATTCAGGCTGTTCCGAAGAATTCAGGCTGCTCCGAAGAATTCAGGCTGCTCCAAAGAATTCAGGCTGCTCCGAAGAATTCAGTCTGTTCCGAAGAATTCAGGCTGCTCCGAAGAATTCAGGCTGCTCCGAAGAATTCAGTCTGTTCCGAAGAATTCAGGCTGTTCCGAAGAATTCAGGCTGCTCCGAAGAATTCAGGCTGTTCCGAAGAATTCAGGCTGTTCCGAAGAATTCAGGCTGCTCCGAAGAATTCAGGCTGTTCCGAAGAATTCAGGCTGTTCCGAAGAATTCAGTCTGTTCCGAGAAGAATTCAGGCTGTTCCGAAGAATTCAGGCTGCTCCGAAGAATTCAGGCTGTTCCGAAGAATTCAGGCTGCTCCGAAGAATTCAGGCTGCTCCGAAGAATTCAGTCTGTTCCGAAGAATTCAGGCTGCTCCGAAGAATTCAGGCTGCTCCGAAGAATTCAGTCTGTTCCAAAGAATTCAGGCTGTTCCGAAGAATTCAGGCTGCTCCGAAGAATTCAGGCTGTTCCGAAGAATTCAGGCTGTTCCGAAGAATTCAGGCTGCTCCGAAGAATTCAGGCTGTTCCGAAGAATTCAGGCTGTTCCGAAGAATTCAGTCTGTTCCGAAGAATTCAGGCTGTTCCGAAGAATTCAGGCTGCTCCGAAGAATTCAGGCTGTTCCGAAGAATTCAGGCTGCTCCGAAGAATTCAGGCTGCTCCGAAGAATTCAGGCTGCTCCGAAGAATTCAGGCTGTTCCGAAGAATTCAGTCTGTTCCGAAGAATTCAGGCTGCTCCGAAGAATTCAGGCTGCTCCGAAGAATTCAGGCTGCTCCGAAGAATTCAGGCTGTTCCGAAGAATTCAGGCTGCTCCGAAGAATTCAGGCTGCTCCGAAGAATTCAGGCTGTTCCGAAGAATTCAGGCTGCTCCGAAGAATTCAGGCTGCTCCGAAGAATTCAGGCTGTTCCGAAGAATTCAGGCTGCTCCGAAGAATTCAGGCTGCTCCGAAGAATTCAGGCTGTTCCGAAGAATTCAGGCTGCTCCGAAGAATTCAGGCTGCTCCGAAGAATTCAGGCTGCTCTGGAGGCAAAAGGGGGTCCGACCCAGTACCAGATGGGTGTACCTAATAAACTGGCCAGAGTGTTAACTATCATTTTTATTCTGTTGTACTGAGCCATTTAATTTATGTTCATATTCATATGTTTTACTATGTCTTATTGTTGTTGCGTTGTCGAGAGGGAACCATTAAGTAGACATTTCATTGGACGATGTTTACCATGTGTATCCTGTACATACTGCCGAGTTGCGCAGCGTTCTAAAGCACTGTATCTCAGTGCTAGCGGCGTCACTACAGACCCTGGTTTGATCGTGAGCTGTGTCACAACCAATTGGGAGTCCAATAGGGCGGCATACAATTGGCACAGTGGTGTGGGCTGTCATTGTAAAATAAGAATTTGTTCTTAATCAATTTGCCTAGTTAAATAAAGGTTAAATACAAAAATAGGATTAATAAAATGTGAACATGCACACACACACAGACACAGACACACACACACACACACACACACACACACACCCCTCTGAGGCCATGCCAGGGCCTGATGGCCGGCCGGGTGGTGTGTGGGCTGCCATTATCCATACCACTCAGGAGCAGCATGGTATTATGTAATCACAAGCTGTGGAATATATTGTTTGTTTGCAATTACCAACTCATCAAGAGCTTCATATTGCAACAAATAAAATACAACTTTATTATCCATTGGTTGGAACGGAAATGTGTGTTCTGCCTTTCCCAACACACACACACACACACACACACACACACACACACACACACACACACACACACACACACACACACACACACACAGACACACACACACACACACACACACACACACACAGACACACACACACACACACATACACAGAGATGTACAGGGTCAGCAGCAGAGCAGTTCCCCCGGTCCGCCTCTCTAAACTCTATGCTATTGTTGCCCCATATTGGAAAATAAAGTGGACCCTGGATACTCAGTGTGCTGCATCTTGATATAGAAAAGTAGGACGTGGTTCAGCTGGGTGACTAGCTTACAGACAATACAATGTCTTCTTATCTTGAAAAATGCAGAAAATACATTCTCTTCTTATCTTGCAATATGCAGAAAATACATTCTCTTATCTTGCAATATGCAGAAAATACATTCTCTTATCTTGCAATATGCAGAAAATACATTCTCTTATCTTGCAATATGCAGAAAATACATTCTCTTATCTTGCAATATGCAGAAAATACAATATCTTCTTATCAAATCAAATCAAATGTATTTATAAAGTCCTTCTTACATCAGCTGATATCTCAAAGTGCTGTACAGAAACCCAGCCTAAAACCCCAAACAGCAAGCAATGCAGGTGTAGAAGCACGGTGGCTAGGAAAAACTCCCTAGAAAGGCCAAAACCTAAGAAGAAAGCTAGAGAGGAACCAGGCTATGAGGGGTGGCCAGTCATCTTCTGGCTGTGCCGGGTGAGATTATATAACAGAACATGGCCAAGATGTTCAAATGTTCATAGATGACCAGCAGGGTCAAATAATAATAATCACAGTGGTTGTCGAAGGTGCAGGTCAGCACCTCAGGAGTAAATGTCAGTTGGCTTTTCATAGCTGATCATTAAGTGTATCTCTACTGTTCCTGCTGTCTCTAGAGAGTTGAAAACAGCAGGTCTGGGACAGGTTGCACGTCCGGTGAACAGGTCAGGGTTCCATAGCCGCAGGCAGAACAGTTTAAACTGGAGCAGCAGCATGGCCAGGTGGAGTGGGGACAGCAAGGAGTCATCATGACAGGTAGTCCTGAGGCATGGTCCTAGGGCTCAGGTCCTCCCAGAGAGAGAAAGAAAAAAAGAAAGAAAGAAAGAAAGAAAGAAAGAAAGAAAGAAAGAAAGAAAGAGAGAATTAGAGAAAGCATACTTAAATTCACACAGAACACCGGATAAGACAGGATAAGCCCCCCGATACATAAACTACTGCAGCATAAATACTGGAGGCTGAGACAGGAGGGGACAGGAGACACTGTGGCCCCATCCGATGATATCCCCGGACAGGGCCAAACAGGCAGGATATAACCCCACTCACTTTGCCAAAGCACAGCCCCCACACCACTAGAGGGATATCTTCTACCAACTTACCATCCTGAGACAAGGCCGAGTATAGCCCACAAAGATCTACGCCACGGCACAACCCAAGGGGGGGCGCCAACCCAGACAGGAAAATAACGTCAGTGACTTAACCCACTCAAGTGACGCACAACTCCTTGGGATGGAATGGAAGAGCACCAGTAAGCCAGTGACTCAGCCTCTGTAATAGGGTTAGAGGCAGAGAATCCCAGTGGAGAGAGGGGAACCGGCCAGGCAGAGACAGCAAGGGCGGTTCATTGCTCCAGTGCCTTTCCGTTCACCTTCACACTCCTGGGCCAGACTACACTCAATCATAGGACCTACTGAAGAGATGAGTCTTCAGTAAAGACTTAAAGGTTGAGACCGAGTCTGCGTCTCTCACATGGGTAGGCAAACCATTCCATAAAAATGGAGCTCTATAGGAGAAAGCCCTGCCTCCAGCTGTTTGCTTAGAAATTCTAGGGACAGTTAGGAGGCCTGCATCTTGTGAACGTAGTGTACGTGTAGGTATGTACGGCAGGACTACATCGGAAAGATAGGTAGGAGCAAGCCCATGTAATGCTTTGTAGGTTAGCAGTAAAACCTTGAAATCAGCCCTTGCCTTAACAGGAAGCCAGTGTGGAGAGGCTAGCACTGGAGTAATATGATCAAATTTTTAGCACTAACTGAAGTTTATTTATTGCTTTATCCGGGTAGCCGGAAAGTAGAGCATTGCAGTAGTCTAACCTAGAAGTGACAAAAGCATGGATACATTTTTCTGCATCATTTTCGGACAGACATTTTCTGATTTTTGCAATGTTACGTAGATGGAAAAAAACGGCCCTTGAAACAGTCTTGATATGTTCGTCAAAAGAGAGATCAGGGTCCAGAGTAACGCCGAGGTCCTTCATAGTTTTATTCTTAACAATGTCTGCATACTCCTGACGATTCATTTTTCAAATCATATGAGCAAACAATATTTTGCTTTATCTGGGACGATAAACCAGACAAAATAAAGCGTGCCTATCTATATATTGAATATGAATTGGGTGGGTTGAGATTACTACATTTAAAAGCAACTAAACCTCTCTCTAAAAGCTTCACTTATTCAAACGTTTTATTTGAACCTGTGACGACCCTCCCACTCGGTCTGCCGTATTCTGTCTTTGTTCTTGTTTCCTGATTAGGATGCCGGTGGGCGGAGTTGAGAGGGTCGTCAGCTACATGGGAAACACCTGGGCCAGGTGTCTCCCAGGATAAATAGACCTCTTCCACTTTCATGGAGGAGACTCTCTCCATGCAGACACCTTTGTAGATTGTGTTGTGGTTCTTGGTGGCCGTTTGTTTGTTTGTTTGCTTTGGCACCTTTCAACACCCTGCATTATCACATTCATGCATGCAAAACACTCACTTACACTACTGATTACTGATTACACACACCATTGTATATTTTCCTTAGTTGCTTTAGTTAATAAATATATATTTTGCTACTCCTTATCTCCACGTTGTCTCCCTTTGTTACGGGCTTTGAGCCAGTTCGTGACAAGTGGGGGCTCATCCGGGATCTTTGAACTATTGGTTTGGGAGACCGTGGAGGTACGTGTTTGGTTTGCATATTGTGGTTGAGTTTGATAGGCCCAGTATTGGTTGCCTTTGTTGTTTGGTTTGTGTGCTGCGTTGGAGAGAGATAATGGTTAGTTTCCAGGCCCTGCCTAGCCTGGAAACTCTTGTTCTACTTTCTGTTGGGAAGTCAGTCTGAGGAGGTGAGTAAATCGGCTGTGTACCTCGGTAGGAGATTGTGTAGGGTAGTGGAACTTGCCGTAAATACCCACCGCAAATCTGCACGAAGACTGGGGTTGAGTTATTGTAGGTTTTGGGGAAGCTCCGTATCTCATCTCTCTTCTGTGGTGCTCAGGGTGATTGTCATTTCTCTGGTTGTGGTCTGATGTGCTCAGCAGAGGGGTTGAGCAAGATTATTTACTTATGACTATGGTGTCTCATGTATACAAGTTCATTCGCTTTCCATCAGAGGACCTGTTATAATTATGTACTTAAGAACAGCTGTTGAAGATCGCTGAACACTACAAGCTTAAATGATTGAAATTAGTGAAATTCTGTTTCGTTGGGAGTTGTAAAAATTAAGGACCCTGATGTTCTTTTCGTTGGAGTTTGTAGCTGTTGGTCTTTTGTGCCATGTTCCTGAATGTTTACATGACTGACCATTGTTTCGGGTTGTCATGTTCTATGTTTCCTGTCTGTTCCCTCCTGGTCTTGTGTTCTTCTTTCCTCTTAAATATTGCTTCCTATGCGCAAAGTTTGCTGAGGTCTGAGGAGGAGGAGGTTGGTTGGGGCAGGTGGAGGTGTGAACACATAACCCCTCACCAATTTGGGACGCAGAGGCCTGTGTCAATTTGGGACGCAGAGGCCTGTGTCAATTTGGGACGCAGAGGCCTGTGTCAATTTGGGACGCGGGAGGCCTGTGTCAATTTGGGACGCGGGAGGCCTGTGTCAATTTGGGACGCGGGAGGCCTGTGTCAATTTGGGACGCGGGAGGCCTGTGTCAATTTGGGACGCGGGAGGCCTGTGTCAATTTGGGACGCGGGAGGCCTGTGTCAATTTGGGACGCGGGAGGCCTGTGTCAATTTGGGACGCGGGAGGCTGGTATGTTGTTCCGGGGTCCTTGTTGGTCCCCGGTTTTATGGGGGGGAATGTGACGACCCTCCCACTCTGTCTGCCGTATTCTGTCTTTGTTCTTGTTTCCTTATTAGGATGCCGGTGGGCGGAGTTGAGAGGGTCGTCAGCTACATGGGAAACACCTGGGCCAGGTGTCTCCCAGGATAAATAGACCTCTTCCACTTTCATGGAGGAGACTCTCTCCATGCAGACACCTTTGTAGATTGTGTTGTGGTTCTTGGTGGCCTTTTGTTTGTTTGCTTTGGCACCTTTCAACACCCTGCATTATCACATTCATGCATGCAAAACACTCTCTTACACTACTGATTACTGATTACACACACCATTGTATATTTTCCTTAGTTGCTTTAGTTAATAAATATATATTTTGCTACTCCTTATCTCCACGTTGTCTCCCTTTGTTACGGGCTTTGAGCCGGTTCGTGACAAACCCTAAATGGTTCTCAAGTAGATTACTAAGAAAAGCTCATCCATTGTTTAAAAATGGCCTTTTTGCCTTTGTGTAGACTGCCATGTCTCATTTTCGATTAATTGAAAATGATACTTTTTTCAAAGTATCTCCCTTTTTCAAACAAGCATTGCAGAGCTGGCTACAAATTCAAATATTACAAAAAATATTATGGCTGAACTCAAATGTGTTGGTTGATAAAATACCTGTATTTATGGGAAAGATGTTTGAAAAGGGTATTTTGTTAAATGATATTGTAAATTGCAACGGTAGAGTTATGTCTTTCATGGGGTAATCATAATTGTATGGGAAGGTCTGCTCAATCAGAGCACAATCAATTGATTACAGCATTACCCCAAAAATGGAGGCAGGTGGCAGCGGGAGGAGGTAGGGAACTGGTCTGTTTGCCCAATATAAAGGATCAAATCTGGTGGAACAAAAATAGCATAAATAGGAAAGTATACCAGTTTCATTTGAGGACCAGGATGTTGACAACTATGCCATACAGATTGCAAAATAGTTGGGAAGAGGGTTTTGATGTACCAATTCCATCGTACAGGGTGTATGAGTTGATATATTTGTGGCGGCAGGTAACCTAGTGGTTAGAGCGTTGGGCTAGAAACCGAAAGGTTGCAAGATTGAATCACTGAGCTGACGAGGTAAAAATCTGTCGTTCTGCCCCTGAACAAGGAAGTCAACCCACTGTTCCTAGGCTGTCAATGAAAATAAGAATGTATTCTTAACTGACTCCTAGTTAAATAAAGGTACAATGGGTAACACTTTGTGCTTTTCAGCAAAAATTATTATATTGAATTCTTGCCACTTTTTTTTATATATTTGGGGCATAAAATCACAGAAGCTCTGCAGATTTTGTTGTGAGGATACAGAATCAATAGACCGTTTATTTTGGTATTTCCCTCAGGTGGCCTGTTTCTGTTTCAGATTCAGGAATGGCTGAAAATGCATAACATTGATCTAAAATCGACCCTAGAAATAGTACTGTTAGGAGATCTGGAGAGTCATTTACTAAAATACTAATACTCGTAGTAAAAGTATTTATCTTCAACTCGCAATCTGTGGATTCTATTCGATTAGATTGAAATTGTACATTAAAGATATATGTTGCATAGAAATCCAAAGTAGGTGGCCAGCAGAGACAGGTGGGATACGCTGAGGGAAGCTGAGGGTTGGGATAGGCTGAGACGAAGCTGAGGGGTGGGATGGGCTGAGGGAAGCTGAGGGTTGGGATGGGCTGAGACGAAGCTGAGGGGTGGGATGGGCTGAGGGAAGCTGAGGGGTGGGATGGGCTGAGGGAAGCTGAGGGTTGGGATGGGCTGAGGGAAGCTGAGGGTTGGGATGGGCTGAGGGAAGCTGAGGGGGGATGGGCTGGGGGAAGCTGAGGGGTGGGATGGGCTGAGGGAAGCTGGGGGTGGGATGGGCTGAGGGAAGCTGAGGGGTGGGATGGGCTGAGGGAAGCTGAGGGTTGGGATGGGCTGAGGGAAGCTGAGGGGTGGGATGGGCTGAGGGAAGCTGAGGGGTGGGATGGGCTGAGGGAAACTGAGGGTTGGGATGTGGAATTGGAGACAAGTGGGAGTGGAGTTGCTGGGCGGGAGATAGAATGATGGTCAAAGATAAAAGTATAAAAATAAAGTCAAAATAAAACATAATAAAAAGTAAGTTGGAATGATACTGAGGGGCAGTGTTTTTACAGTTAATGCTGGTTTGCCTGAGGCAGGTGTTTGTACACATGCATATACACACACTCTCATTGAAATACACACATACACGGACACACACGCATGTAAATAGTGCCAGATACGCCCTCAAACATATACAGTTGGCCTTGCTGTTATGATTTCAGTTGTACTTGATGTCCTTTGTTTTTTTGCATTGTTGTTTTCTGTTTTCCTTTGTCTTTTTCTTTTTTCTCTTTAGTTAATGTTCTTGGTTGTTGGTGCATTGGGGGGGTTCTTGGGGGTGGGGAATTATAGAATTATATATTTTTTTCTTTTTTTTCTTGGGGGGGGACTGTGGGAGGGGTCTCGGATGGTGGGGGGGCAGCTTTTGGGGAATTATTGGGGGAGCTTGGACGGTTCGGGTCCCCGTTTTTAGCCTTGTGGGAGATCTGTCGATGTGCCCTTGAGCAGGGCATTGATCCTGGATGCTTCTGTGTGTCGCTCTGAATGGGAGTCTGTTGGATGACTGGTATGATGTAGTTGTTGAATGGGAGTCTGTTGGATGACTGGTATGATGTAGTTGTTGAATGGGAGTCTGTTGGATGACTGGTATGATGTAGTTGTTGGATGACTGGTGTGGTGTAGTTGTTGGATGACTGGTATGATGTAGTTGTTGGATGACTGGTGTGGTGTAGTTGTTGGATGACTGGTATGATGTAGTTGTTGGATGACTGGTGTGGTGTAGTTGTTGGATGACTGGTATGATGTAGTTGTTGGATGACTGGTGTGGTGTAGTTGTTGGATGACTGGTATGATATAGTTGTTGGATGACTGGTGTGATGTAGTTGTTGGATGACTGGTGTGATGTAGTTGTTGAATGGGAGTCTGTTGGTTGACTGGTGTGATGTAGTTGTTGGATGACTGGTATGATGTAGTTGTTGGATGACTGGTATGATGTAGTTGTTGGATGACTGGTGTGATGTAGTTGTTGGATGACTGGTGTGATGTAGTTGTTAGATGACTGGTATGATGTAGTTGTTGAATGACTGGTGTGGTGTAGTTGTTGGATGACTGGTGTGATGTAGTTGTTAGATGACTGGTATGATGTAGTTGTTAGATGACTGGTATGATGTAGTTGTTGGATGACTGGTATGATGTAGTTGTTGGATGACTGGTGTGATGTAGTTGTTGGATGACTGGTATGATGTAGTTGTTGGATGACTGGTATGATGTAGTTGTTGGATGACTGGTGTGATGTAGTTGTTGGATGACTGGTGTGGTGTAGTTGTTGGATGACTGGTATGATGTAGTTGTTGGATGACTGGTGTGATGTAGTTGTTGGATGACTGGTATGATGTAGTTGTTGGATGACTGGTGTGGTGTAGTTGTTGGATGACTGGTGTGATGTAGTTGTTAGATGACTGGTGTGATGTAGTTGTTGGATGACTGGTGTGGTGTAGTTGTTGGATGACTGGTATGATGTAGTTGTTGAATGGGAGTCTGTTGGATGACTGGTGTGGTGTAGTTGTTGGATGACTGGTGTGGTGTAGTTGTTGGATGACTGGTATGATGTAGTTGTTGAATGGGAGTCTGTTGGATGACTGGTGTGGTGTAGTTGTTGGATGACTGGTGTGGTGTAGTTGTTGAATGGGAGTTGTTGGATGACTGGTGTGGTGTAGTTGTTGGATGACTGGATGACTGGTATGATGTAGTTGTTGGATGACTGGTGTGATGTAGTTGTTGGATGACTGGTGTGGTGTAGTTGTTGGATGACTGGTATGATGTAGTTGTTGGATGACTGGTATGATGTAGTTGTTGAATGGGAGTCTGTTGGATGACTGGTGTGGTGTAGTTGTTGGATGACTGGTGTGGTGTAGTTGTTGGATGACTGGTATGATGTAGTTGTTGAATGGGAGTCTGTTGGATGACTGGTGTGGTGTAGTTGTTGGATGACTGGTGTGATGTAGTTGTTGGATGACTGGTGTGGTGTAGTTGTTGGATGACTGGTATGATGTAGTTGTTGAATGGGAGTCTGTTGGATGACTGGTGTGGTGTAGTTGTTGGATGACTGGTGTGGTGTAGTTGTTGGATGACTGGTATGATGTAGTTGTTGAATGGGAGTCTGTTGGATGACTGGTGTGGTGTAGTTGTTGGATGACTGGTGTGGTGTAGTTGTTGAATGGGAGTCTGTTGGATGACTGGTGTGGTGTAGTTGTTGGATGACTGGTGTGGTGTAGTTGTTGGATGACTGGTATGATGTAGTTGTTGGATGACTGGTGTGATGTAGTTGTTGGATGACTGGTGTGGTGTAGTTGTTGGATGACTGGTATGATGTAGTTGTTGGATGACTGGTGTGATGTAGTTGTTGGATGACTGGTATGATGTAGTTGTTGGATGACTGGTGTGGTGTAGTTGTTGGATGACTGGTGTGATGTAGTTGTTAGATGACTGGTGTGATGTAGTTGTTGGATGACTGGTGTGGTGTAGTTGTTGGATGACTGGTATGATGTAGTTGTTGAATGGGAGTCTGTTGGATGACTGGTGTGGTGTAGTTGTTGGATGACTGGTGTGGTGTAGTTGTTGGATGACTGGTATGATGTAGTTGTTGAATGGGAGTCTGTTGGATGACTGGTGTGGTGTAGTTGTTGGATGACTGGTGTGGTGTAGTTGTTGAATGGGAGTCTGTTGGATGACTGGTGTGGTGTAGTTGTTGGATGACTGGTGTGGTGTAGTTGTTGGATGACTGGTGTGATGTAGTTGTTAGATGACTGGTGTGATGTAGTTGTTGGATGACTGGTGTGGTGTAGTTGTTGGATGACTGGTATGATGTAGTTGTTGAATGGGAGTCTGTTGGATGACTGGTGTGGTGTAGTTGTTGGATGACTGGTGTGGTGTAGTTGTTGGATGACTGGTATGATGTAGTTGTTGAATGGGAGTCTGTTGGATGACTGGTGTGGTGTAGTTGTTGGATGACTGGTGTGGTGTAGTTGTTGAATGGGAGTCTGTTGGATGACTGGTGTGGTGTAGTTGTTGGATGACTGGTGTGGTGTAGTTGTTGGATGACTGGTATGATGTAGTTGTTGAATGGGAGTCTGTTGGATGACTGGTGTGATGTAGTTGTTGGATGACTGGTATGATGTAGTTGTTGAATGGGAGTCTGTTGGATGACTGGTGTGGTGTAGTTGTTGGATGACTGGTATGATGTAGTTGTTGAATGGGAGTCTGTTGGATGACTGGTGTGATGTAGTTGTTGGATGACTGGTATGGTGTAGTTGTTGAATGGGAGTCTGTTGGATGACTGGTATGATGTAGTTGTTGAGCGGCTTCACTGCAAGTATATTGTATGTTTTGGATATTGAATAAAAACATTATTTTTGACCTGTAATGAAAGGAGCCAGTTCAGATGGGAAAGTTGAGTGTGGTGGCGTCTGCTGAACTCATCAGCTGATATTGCATCAATTGGATTCCCACTCTTACGTGCTACTTACAGTACATGGGGTGTATTAAAGTTGCCCAGATTACACATGCTTCCTCCATGCCGGATGTCAAGCACACGCATGCGCTGGTGTCTCTTGCTGCCTTTGCCATTGCTGCAGTAACGAGCTGTTACTCGCTATGCTTGCTGTTTTCTGGGTTTCTTCCTGGGGATTTGATATAGCATATCGTGCTCAATGCCTGTAGTTATTTGATCATCTTTATATGATGCTTGCTTCTGTCAGTAAACTACTCTGAAGGAGCAGTCTAACTCCGACTAATGTAATCCCTGAAGGAGCAGTCTAACTCCGACTAATGTAATCTCTGAAGGAGCAGTCTAACTCCGACTAATGTAATCTCTGAAGGAGCAGTCTAACTCCAAGACTAATGTAATCTCTGAAGGAGCAGTCTAACTCCAAGTCTAATGTGATCTCTGAAGGAGCAGTCTAACTCTGACTAATGTAATCTCTGAAGGAGCAGTCTAACTCCGACTAATGTAATCTCTGAAGGAGCAGTCTAACTCCGACTAATGTAATCTCTGAAAGAGCAGTCTAACTCCGACTAATGTAATCTCTGAAGAGCAGTCTAACTCCGACTAATGTAATCTCTGAAGGAGCGATCTGGTCGCATCCGCGCTTCGGTCTGCAGGTTGTATAACTTTTTCATTACATTTCATTACATTTCATTATAGTACAACGGTCTGATTTGTCTAATCTTAGCAATTTCCTCTTAGCTAGCTACATAGTCGTCGTTGTATCAAAGATAATTGCGTAATTATCGTATTTCGTCGTCTCCTATCTGTCCAACACGTTCACCGTCTACCGTAGCACTGTAGTACTATCACACTCAACTGAACGTCTTGATTAGTGTAGTGTTAGCTAGCTACATAGCTAGCTACATAGTTGTCTTTGCTGTCTTCGTATCCAAGATAATTGTGTAGCTTAGAGTGTGGAGTCTTAGAGTGATAATTGCGTTATTATTGTATTTCGTCGCCCTCCTATCTGCCTAGCAGCTAGCATACGTTCACCGGCTACCGTAGCACTGTAGTAACTATCACACTCAACCGAACGACTTGATTAGTGTAGTATTAGATAGCTACATAGTTGTCTTTGCTGTCTTCGTATCCAAGATAATTGTGTAGTTTAGAGTGTGTAGTCTTAGAGTGATTATCTTAATTCACCGAGGTTAGCTAGCCAACTATTTTGTCGTCCTTAACGTAGGAGACACTCCTAGCTAGCCAACAGCCAGCCAACGTCTACTGAATAGAACTTTCGCATTCCGGTCGCATTCCGCGTCGCTCCACAGGTAGTATCACTTTTTCACTTCATTTCATTACAGTCCCAACGGTGTGATTTGTTTGATCGTAGCTAGCTACATAGCTAGCTACATAGCCGTCTTTGTTTCAAAGATAATTGTGTAGTCTAGAGCGATTTTCTAGGTTAGCTAGCCAGCTATTGTCGTTCTCCTACGCAACGTAACGTAACCAACACTGCTAGCTAGCCAGCTAGCTCCCGATAAGCAGCATTGTAGAAACTTCACACTCAACGGTACGACTTGATTAGGGTAGTGTCAACAACGCAGCTAGCCTACCCCAGCAGTACTCTATCATTTTAATCATTTTAGTCAATTAGATTCTTGCTACGTAAGCTTAACTTTCTGAACATTCGAGACGTGTAGTCCACTTGTCATTCCAATCTCCTCTGCATTAGCGTAGCCTCTTCTCTAGCCTGTCAACTATGTGTCTGTCTATCCCTGTTCTCTCCTCTCTGCACAGACCATACAAACGCTCCACACCGCATGGCCGCAGCCACCCTAATCTGGTGGTCCCAGCGCGCACGACCCACGTGGAGTTCCAGGTCTCCGGTAGCCTCTGGAACTGCCGATCTGCGGCCAACAAGGCAGAGTTCATCTCAGCCTATGTCTCCCTCCAGTCCCTCGACTTCTTGGCTCTGACGGAAACATGGATCACCACAGACAACACCGCTACTCCTACTGCTCTCTCTTCGTCCGCCCACGTGCTCTCGCACACCCCGAGAGCTTCTGGTCAGCGGGGTGGTGGCACCGGGATCCTCATCTCTCCCAAGTGGTCATTCTCTCTTTCTCCCCTTACCCATCTGTCTATCGCCTCCTTTGAATTCCATGCTGTCACAGTTACCAGCCCTTTCAAGCTTAACATCCTTATCATTTATCGCCCTCCAGGTTCCCTCGGAGAGTTCATCAATGAGCTTGATGCCTTGATAAGGTCCTTTCCTGAGGACGGCTCACCTCTCACAGTTCTGGGCGACTTTAACCTCCCCACGTCTACCTTTGACTCATTCCTCTCTGCCTCCTTCTTTCCACTCCTCTCCTCTTTGACCTCACCCTCTCACCTTCCCCCCTACTCACAAGGCAGGCAATACGCTCGACCTCATCTTTACTAGATGCTGTTCCTCCACTAACCTCATTGCAACTCCCCTCCAAGTCTCCGACCACTACCTTGTATCCTTTTCCCTCTCGCTCTCATCCAACACTTCCCACACTGCCCCTACTCGGATGGTATCGCGCCGTCCCAACCTTCGCTCTCTCTCCCCCGCTACTCTCTCCTCTTCCATCCTATCATCTCTTCCCTCTGCTCAAACCTTCTCCAACCTATCTCCTGATTCTGCCTCCTCAACCCTCCTCTCCTCCCTTTCTGCATCCTTTGACTCTCTATGTCCCCTATCCTCCAGGCCGGCTCGGTCCTCCCCTCCCGCTCCGTGGCTCGACGACTCATTGCGAGCTCACAGAACAGGGCTCCGGGCAGCCGAGCGGAAATGGAGGAAAACTCGCCTCCCTGCAGACCTGGCATCCTTTCACTCCCTCCTCTCTACATTTTCCTCCTCTGTCTCTGCTGCTAAAGCCACTTTCTACCACTCTAAATTCCAAGCATCTGCCTCTAACCCTAGGAAGCTCTTTGCCACCTTCTCCTCCCTCTTGAATCCTCCTCCCCCTCCCCCCTCCTCCCTCTCTGCAGATGACTTCGTCAACCATTTTGAAAAGAAGGTCGACGACATCCGATCCTCGTTTGCTAAGTCAAACGACACCGCTGGTTCTGCTCACACTGCCCTACCCTGTGCTCTGACCTCTTTCTCCCCTCTCTCTCCAGATGACATCTCACGTCTTGTGACGGCCGGCCGCCCAACAACCTGCCCGCTTGACCCTATCCCCTCCTCTCTTCTCCAGACCATCTCCGGTGACCTTCTCCCTTACCTCACCTCGCTCATCAACTCATCCCTGACCGCTGGCTACGTCCCTCCCGTCTTCAAGAGAGAGAGAGTTGCACCCCTTCTGAAAAAACCTACACTCGATCCCTCCGATGTCAACAACTACAGACCAGTATCCCTTCTTTCTTTTCTCTCCAAAACTCTTGAACGTGCCGTCCTTGGCCAGCTCTCCCGCTATCTCTCTCAGAATGACCTTCTTGATCCAAATCAGTCAGGTTTCAAGACTAGTCATTCAACTGAGACTGCTCTTCTCTGTATCACGGAGGCGCTCCGCACTGCTAAAGCTAACTCTCTCTCCTCTGCTCTCATCCTTCTAGACCTATCGGCTGCCTTCGATACTGTGAACCATCAGATCCTCCTCTCCACCCTCTCCGAGTTGGGCATCTCCGGCGCGGCCCACGCTTGATTGCGTCCTACCTGACAGGTCGCTCCTACCAGGTGGCGTGGCGAGAATCCGTCTCCTCACCACGTGCTCTCACCACTGGTGTCCCCCAGGGCTCTGTTCTAGGCCCTCTCCTATTCTCGCTATACACCAAGTCACTTGGCTCTGTCATAACCTCACATGGTCTCTCCTATCATTGCTATGCAGACGACACACAATTAATCTTCTCCTTTCCCCCTTCTGACGACCAGGTGGCGAATCGCATCTCTGCATGTCTGGCAGACATATCAGTGTGGATGACGGATCATCACCTCAAGCTGAACCTCGGCAAGACGGAGCTGCTCTTCCTCCCGGGGAAGGACTGCCCGTTCCATGATCTCGCCATCACGGTTGACAACTCCATTGTGTCCTCGTCCCAGAGCGCTAAGAACCTTGGCGTGATCCTGGACAACACCCTGTCGTTCTCAAATAACATCAAGGCGGTGGCCCGTTCCTGTAGGTTCATGCTCTACAACATCCGCAGAGTACGACCCTGCCTCACACAGGAAGCGGCGCAGGTCCTAATCCAGGCACTTGTCATCTCCCGTCTGGATTACTGAAACTCGCTGTTGGCTGGGCTCCCTGCCTGTGCCATTAAACCCCTACAACTCATCCAGAACGCCGCAGCCCGTCTGGTGTTCAACCTTCCCAAGTTCTCTCACGTCACCCCGCTCCTCCGCTCTCTCCACTGGCTTCCAGTTGAAGCTCGCATCCGCTACAAGACCATGGTGCTTGCCTACGGAGCTGTGAGGGGAACGGCACCTCACTACCTCCAGGCTCTGATCAGGCCCTACACCCAAACAAGGGCACTGCGTTCATCCACCTCTGGCCTGCTCGCCTCCCTACCACTGAGGAAGTACAGTTCCCGCTCAGCCCAGTCAAAACTGTTCGCTGCTCTGGCCCCCCAATGGTGGAACAAACTCCCTCACGACGCCAGGACAGCGGAGTCAATCACCACCTTCCGGAGACACCTGAAACCCCACCTCTTTAAGGAATACCTAGGATAGGATAAAGTAATCCTTCTCCCCTCCCCCCTTAAAAGACCTAGATGCACTATTGTAAAGTGGCTGTTCCACTGGATGTCATAAGGTGAAAGCACCAATTTGTAAGTCGCTCTGGATAAGAGCGTCTGCTAAATGACTTAAATGTAAATGTAAAGCAGTCTAACTCTGACTAATGTAATCTCTGAAGGAGCAGTCTAACTCCGACTAATGTAATCTCTGAAGGAGCAGTCTAACTCCAAGACTAATGTAATCTCTGAAGGAGCAGTCTAACTCCAAGTCTAATGTGATCTCTGAAGGAGCAGTCTAACTCTGACTAATGTAATCTCTGAAGGAGCAGTCTAACTCCGACTAATGTAATCTCTGAAGGAGCAGTCTAACTCCAAGACTAATGTAATCTCTGAGGGAGCAGTCTAACTCCGACTAATGTAATCTCTGAAGGAGCAGTCTAACTCCAAGACTAATGTAATCTCTGAGGGAGCAGTCTAACTCCGACTAATGTAATCTCTGAAGGAGCAGTCTAACTCCGACTAATGTAATCTCTGAAGGAGCAGTCTAACTCCGACTAATGTAATCTCTGAAGGAGCAGTCTAACTCCGACTAATGTAATCTCTGAAGGAGCAGTCTAACTCCGACTAATGTAATCGCTGAAGGAGCAGTCTAACTCCGACTAATGTAATCTCTGAAGGAGCAGTCTAACTCCAAGACTAATGTAATCTCTGAGGGAGCAGTCTAACTCCGACTAATGTAATCTCTGAAGGAGCAGTCTAACTCCGACTAATGTAATCTCTGAAGGAGCAGTCTAACTCCGACTAATGTAATATCTGAAGGAGCAGTCTAACTCTGACTAATGTAATCTCTGAAGGAGCAGTCTAACTCCGACTAATGTAATCTCTGAAGGAGCATTCTAACTCCGACTAATGTAATCTCTGAAGGAGCAGTCTAACTCCGACTAATGTAATCTCTGAAGGAGCAGTCTAACTCCGACTAATGTAATCTTTCCGAATAAATGGTGAATTGTGCACGTGGTGTTTCCTTTCTGAACTCTGAAAGCAACGTCCAGACTGATCTTTGAAGGTGAACGCTGTATACACACGACACCCTTGATAATTATCCAGTCTTCTCAGTAAACAAGGATACAGTGTTGTTTTTCCCTGGCATTCAGAAAGGTAGCGTTAACGTATCGCTGCTGCTGCCTCGGTTCCATGCCATATTCAACATCAAAGACCCCTGCAGCCTTTTGAAAAATCTATCTATCTCTCAGTGCAGCTGTCCTACTAACTACAGTACAACCAATGTGATGGCAGTATAAAAATGCCATGACTGATGCACACGTGCTCAAGTAGTTACCAAACCTAGTGTGTTTGTGTCATCAGGTCCCCTCTGTAGTTTATGTAAAAGAGCAAATTGTGCTTTAATCTGTATTCGGTTAGTTCCCCACTTCTGGGCGGTGTGTGAGGGAGGTGTGTGTTCTGTCGTGTTGTTTTCACATTAATCCTGTTGTTGTTTCTGAGAAAGTGAAAGCTTGACATCAAAGATAGATTATTCATTCACGTTGTTAGGTTCTAATTGTCAGAGTAAAAACACAACGGCCATTATGAAAGCTTAACAAGAGGATCAATACAGCTGCATTAGACAAAAACCTTTTCACACAAGCACTGATATTCAACCCTTCCTCATTGGCTGAGTCTCCTCCTACCCATCTGTACAAACATTGTTCTTTACTGCTAGGCAGGACACTAGTGATACGGGCCATACACTTTTATTTCTCCCTTAAGATGACCTGACCTGACCTCAACCCCCCTCAATCACTAATCCATGGCTCTCTCCCCTTATCAATGCGTGACACATGCAATCACTTCCCTGCACTCAACACATTCCAAGCTTAATTGCACACACTATATTTATTTATATTGATTTATTTCACCTTTATTTAACCAGATAGGCTAGTTGAGAACAAGTTCTCATTTGCAACTGCGACCTGGCCAAGATAAAGCGTAGCAATTCGTAGAACAAAAGAACAAAAGAAAACAAAAAGTCTATATACAGTGAGTGCAAATGAGGTAAGTTAAGGAAATAAATAGGCCATGGTGGCGAAGTAATTACAATATAGCAATTAAACACTGGAATGGTAGATCGGCAGAAGATGAATGTGCAGGTAGAGATACTGGGGTTCAAAGGAGCAAAATAAATAAATAAATACCAGTATGGGGATGAGGTAGGTAGATAGATGGGCTGTTTACAGATGGGCTATGTACTGGTGCAGTCATCTATAAGCTGCTCTGACAGCTGGTGCTTATTAAAGCTAGTGAGGGAGATGTGAGTCTCCAGCTTCAGAGATTTTTGCAATTCGTTCCAGTCATGGGCAGCAGAGGACTGGAAGGAAAGATGACCAAAGGTGGAATTGGCTTTGGGGGTGACCAGTGAAATATACCTGCTGGGGCGCGTTCTACGAGTGGGTGCTGCTATGGTGACCAGTGAGCTGAGATAAGGCAGGGCTTTACCTAGCAGAGACTTGTAGATAACCTGTAGCCAGTGGGTTTGGCGACGAGTATGAAGCGAGGGCCAACCAACGAGAGCATACAGGTCGCAATGGTGGGTAGTGTATGAGGCTTTGGTGACAAAACGGATGGCACTGTGATAGACTGCATCCAGTTTGTTGAGTAGACTGTTGGAGGCTATTTTATAGATGACATCACCGAAGTCGAGGATCGGTAGGATGGTCAGTTTTACGAGGGTATGTTTGGCAGCATGAGTGAAGGATGCTTTGTTGCGATATAGGAAGCCGATTCTAGATTTAATTTTGGATTGGAGATGCTTAATGTGAGTCTGGAAGGAGAGTTTTACAGTCTAACCAGACACCCAGGTATTTGTAGTTGTCCACGTTTTCTAAATAAGAGCCGTCCAGAGTAGTGATGGTGGACGGGCAAGTAGGTGCGGGTAGTGATCGGTTGAAGAGCATCCATTTAGTTTTACTTGCGTTTAAGAGCAGTTGGAGGCCACGGAAGGAGAGTTGTATGGCATTGAAGCTCGTCTGGAGGTTAGTTAACACAGTGTCCAAGGAGGGGCCAGACGTATACAGAATGGTGTCGTCTGCGTAGAGGTGGATCAGAGAATCACCAGCAGCAAGAGCAACATCATTGATGTATACAGAAAAGAGAGTCTGCCCGAAAATTGAACCCTGTGGCACACCCATAGAGACTGCCAGAGGTCCAGACAACAGGCCCTCCGATTTGACACACTGAACTCTATCAGAGAAGTAGTTGGTAAACCAGGCGAGGCAATCATTTGAGAAACCAAGTCTGCCAATAAGAATGTTGTGATCGACAGAGTCGAAAGCCTTGGCCAGGTCGATGAATACGGCTGCACAGAAATGTCTCTTAACGATGGCGGTTATGATGTCGTTTAGAACCTTGAGCGTGGCTGAGCTGCACCCATGACCAGCTCTGAAACCAGATTGCATAGCGGAGAAGGTATGGTGGGATTCGAAATGGTCAGTAACCTGTTTGTTAACTTGGCTTTCGAAGACCTTAGAAAGACAGGGTAGGATAGATAGAGGTCTGTAGCAGTTTGGGTCTAGAGTCTCACCCCCTTTGAAAAGGGGGATGACCGCGGCAGCTTTCCAATCTTTGGGAATTTCAGATGATACGAAAGAGAGGTTGAACAGGCTAGTAATAGGGGTTGCAACAATTTCGGCAGATCATATTAGAAAGAGAGGGTCCAGATTGTCTAGCCCGGCTGATTTGTAGGGGTCTAGATTTTGCAGCTCTTTTAGAACATCAGCTATCTGGATTTTGGTAAAGGAGAAATGGTAGGGGCTTTGGCGGGTTGCTGTGGAGGGTGCCGGGCAGTTGACCGGGGTAGGGGTAGCCATGTGGAAAGCATGGCCAGCCGTAGAGAAATGCTTATTGAAATTCTCAATTATAGTGGAATTATAGTTATATATACCTTCCTCCTATAACCATTAACTTCTGGTGTAGACTCTCTAAACCTCAGCACTCCATCAATGACATGAATAAATATATTTTCATAATCTCAGAACCCAACAACGTATAATCAAAGTTGTAAAGACTTTTATATAGGTGTGTATGTATCCATTTGTGTGTGCTTCCCTGCGTTCATGTGTGTGCTTCCCTGCGTTCATGTGTGTGCCTGCGTTCATGTGTGTGCTTCCCTGCGTTCATGTGTGTGCTTCCCTGCGTTCATGTGTGTGCTTCCCTGCGTTCATGTGTGTGCTTCCCTGCTTTCATGTGTGTGCTTCCCTGCGTTCATGTGTGTGCTTGCCAGTCCAGTGCTTTCAGCCAGGTTTGTGGGCGTGCATTTGTTTGCGTGCATATGTTTGCGTGCATATGTTTGCGTGCCTATGTTTGCGTGCCTATGTGTGTCAGAGGGTTGATTTGAGAGACCTGTCACTATCTGTCGATAACAGCTCAGCTGGACCAGAGACAGTCACAGAGCTGCTACTGTCACTAGTTATCTGTCATGACCATTGACCAACAGGTAGTGAGCAACAGGAAGTAGTAGGGGGTGATTGTTCCAACACAGAAAATGTGCACGGCTCTTTGCTGATTGGAAACTTTGTAGCAGACTGTCATCTGGTGTGAGTATGACCTCAAAACAGAGTTGGATCCTCCCTGTTGGTCATTTGAGACACACAAAAGTAAAGTACAGTTTATCAGAATAGTTCTGAAACAAACTTACTTGAGGCAATTACATAGGAAAAATATGCATTACTGAATTATCAAAGTTCATGTGAAATCCATAGGGTTTTACAAAAGAAAAGAAAAAATAACTAGTTGTATCAAAAGACAAAAAACATCCAAGATGGGATTACATAATGAATGAATGTGAAGCTTTCTGGGGAAAAGGTTTTACCGCCACCACTTAATATCAAGGAGCTACTTTAGAAGAGAGACAAAGTTGACATTGTCATCCCATCTCTGTCTCAGTGGTCCATTCAGAATGTCCTCCAAGAGTTGCTGAACTTCCTCTCCACTTCACTTCCAGAAAGATAGAGTGAAAGAGGGGGGGCAGGTACAGAGAAGGAGAGACAGAGAGACAGACAGAGAGATCAGATAGAGGGAGAGAGAGAAAAAGACTGCAGAGAGAAGGTAGGGAGAGAGAGAGAGATAAAGAGGAAGAGAGAGAGCAGATAGTGTTCTTTACCTCATCTGGATAAGGTTGTCACAGAGTCACAGTGGCAGCCAATCCCCTGCTGATCCTGTCGGTGTTGCCTGTCCTTTGTCTTACGTCAGATGACGTCACTTCTACCCGAAGCTCATCCCTCAACTGATTGGTGGAAGCATTCAGCATTTTGTGTGCAGCACTAGGCAGTGTGACTGGCTCAGTGTGACTGGCTCAGCTAGTGTGACTGGATCAGCTAGCAAGCTAATGTTGGACAAATTTAAGCTACCTTTCGTGCATATTGCCAAACTTCAGAAATACTGATCCTTGATACACAAAACCCTTTAGCTAGATGTAAGACGTTGCGACTAAGACATCCTCACCAAAAACACATCAACATTATTAACAGATGAACTGCTTAAGTTTAGATGAACTCAGTCTGTTTGAGGATGAGATGGGGTTCATTAGGGGATGTCACCTAAGTCAAATTGTTGAGTGTTAGAAAGCACATTGTAGCCCAACTACTTTTGATCAATCCCATGAGTCTTTGCGAGATACGAGACAGATCCGTGCAGGAGGAATCGTTGCGCTATCTGACGTAAGGAAATGTTCTCCCTTTCACTCTTCTCTGCTCGTGAGCTCACCAATCATGTTCAGCCTTGGGATGTCTAGAACTCTATTGGAAGGATGAGACACCATTTTTCTACGTGAAATTCCATAATTTCATGTTTTGTTGATGGTGGTGGAAAATGCTGTCTCAGGCACCACTCCAGAATCTCCCATAAGTGTTCAATTGAGTTGAGATCTGGTGACTGAGACAGGATGATAATTGTTTAATTAACTCATGAACCACACCTGTGTGGAAGATAAGTACAGCCTCTAGTTAAATTGATCACAGACTGGCACACATAGCTGCAGGAAGTAGTTTGGGGGTTTATGAATGTTTTCTTGTCAATGTGCTGTAGCACCCTCAGCACCTCTACTTCCAGGGGCTATGCTGGCACCTGGCAGCTCTAACTACATACTCCAGCAGAAAAATTGTGACATTTTACACATTAGGTCTACATATAGCTAGCCTTCCTGGACTCATCACTACAACCTATAGCCTACTCACTGTCTGACCATGCCATTCAAGTGGGGGAAAGAAGTCTCCCTGAGTACTCAATTCTATTAAACATTCATATTCACTGCATTAGTACACCGTTAGAAAATACATGTGTGCTGTAAGAGGCTATGGACTGACAAGAAACCTTAATTTAATTTCCAACCCGAACCGGATGGTGTTCACTTGTGAAACTCTGCGCACTCTTTTCACAAACAGATCGAACAGATCTCACAAGGCAAAGCATGACTCGTCTGTGCTGGGATCTGATGATGACGTGTTCCGAATCTCAGCGAGCATGAACAGATGATGATGAGCGGGAGCGCTCCGGTCCGCGCGCGCGCCCCATATTAATCTGTTGAAGCTAGGTCGCTGTCTTTTCAGCACCATGGACTGTGTGGAGAGAAACCTTTCCGAGCACCAACAACCTGCAACAACTTCGTGACCAGAATCAATTCTACACCTTTTACCAGGATAGTAACTTTCTTTCGGAAAAATTAGAATTGCCTTGATATTACTTTATTTAGGTTTGGAGAGGGAAAACGGATTGCTCTATGACATTTGCGACTAGGGCATTTATCATTATGTGGTTGGATGGCTTATGATAGTATTTGATTGCAGCTCTCAAACAATTAATCTAAATGGTTTTGAAGTTCTGTTGACTTCAGTAAATGATCTCGTGTCAGTTCCGAAGTCCAGAACTATGTCTACCATCTGATTTATATTATTGTGCGTTTTGGTGTTGAAGACAAGAGTTTATCCCAGGCTATTTAACCTATCGATGTGACTCAACGAAGAACGTTGATTTCGTGAGGAGGCGTTTTCCAAACTTACAGGGAATCTGTGCTCGTATCCGGCATGCTGGCTTTCTTAGTTGGACTTTTATACCTAATGAGTGGACGCACGGTGCGCGCTCAGGATGCGACAGGTAGCCGCTTCTTCTGCTCCGCCATCCCGGCGGGCGCCGACCCTAGCTGCTCGTTCGACCCCAACGGTAACCGCGTGCAGAGCACCAGCCCCGTGGAGGACGAGCTACGGAACACCATCCTCCAACTCCGGGAGAACATCCTCCAGCAGAAGGAGACTATCGTGAGTCAGCAGGGCACTATCAAGGAGCTGAACTCCAAACTGGCCCGCTGCGAGGCGGCCGCGGAGGACTCTGCGAGCAGGTCCAGGGGCCAGAGCTCCAGGCGGAAGGACTACAGTAAGAACACAATGGGAGACCTTCCCAGGGACCCCACGGAAACTATAGACCAGCTGGGAAAGACCATGCAGGGGCTCAAGGGTCGGTTGGAGAATCTGGAGGTGAGATAACGAGGCTGTAGTGGCTACAGTCAATTATATCATTCAGGTCAAATGCATGTTTTATCATTATACACTGTAGCATTTGTGTATGGAGGTTAATATATATGAATATACCCCTTTATGAATATGGATGTTTGTGGATATAGCTACAGTAAATGATAATGATCATGCTTTACATTTCACTCTGACATTGTGTATGGAGGTTACTCAGCCCTTTGACCTTTTCACCACACATGTGTAGCACCCACCACATCAGCCATGTCTGATACTGAATGTAGCCTGCACAATAAGACTCCCCACTTACTCTTCCTCAACATCAAAGGCTAATGTAGTGTAGTATGTCAGAAGCATGCTGCTTATCCTTGATGAATCAAAGCAGCTGATATGAATAGACAATCAGCGCACATAAATTGGTGTCAAAAGTGTCAGGCACCATCCGTGGAGAAGTCGAGCAGAGATGTGTATTTTCAATAATTCATATTCATTTTTCCATGTGGCACCACACGCAGTCTTGTCATTTTTCCAACTGCTTTTGCAATTGATGTCACAAATCATACAAACATTTCCCCTGGCTTTGTATCCACTGTATCATGGATGAGGTCCTATCTACGCAGCAAACAGACAATGAAAAAAAGGCCTATTGTGGGTATGCCCACCATATAATCCTATTCTAATTCTATGATGCCCACAGCTTGCTTAGTTAAAGTGATTAATCTCATGAATCTATTATCTTGTCGTCACAATCAAAGTCATGTGGGAGTGGCAGCCCCTGGCACAATCACAATCACACAGATAGCATTTTTATCTGGTGTCAGGGAATGAGTGTGCTGGTCTCACGTGGCTTCATGATGATCATATCTCTGGTTGCATCCCAAATGGCACCCTGTTACCTTTAAAGTGCACTACAAGGAAGAGGGTACTATTTGAGATGCAGCCGTATCTCTCTGATAATATTGAGGTCATGTATGTTATTGTAACTGTGCAATCCGTTTGCGGCTGATGTAGCCTTTATCTATAAGCACCAATCCTTTATGTCGTTAGTAGATATAATACATGATTGCACAGTGTGGAATAAAACTGATATATATATATATATAGAGAGAGAGAGGGAGAAATGTAAACCTATTTATTTCCTATTGCGCTTTAATGTAATTGTTTTAACTGAATATATATATATATATATATATATATATATATATATATATATATATATACACAGTTGAAGTCGGAAGTTTACATTCACCTTAGCCAAATACATTTAAACACAGTTTTTCACAATTCATTGTGACAATTAATCCTAGTAAAAATCCCCTCTCCTAGGTCAGTTAGGATCACCACTTTATTTTAAGAATGTGAAATGTCAGAATAATAATAGAAAATTATTTATTTGAGCTTTTATTTCTTTCATCACATTCCCAGTGGGTAGGAAGTTTACATACACTCAATTAGTATATGGTAGCATTGCCTTTAAATTGTTTAACTTGGGTCAAACGTTTTGGGTAGCCTTTCACAAGCTTCCCACAATAAGTTGGGTGAATTTTGGCCCATTCCTTCTGACAGAGCTGATGTAACAGAATCATGTTTGTAGGCCTCCTTGCTTGCACACACTTCTTCAGTTCTGCCCACAAATGTTCCATAGTATTGAGGTCAAGGCTTTGTGATGGCCACTCCAATACCTTGACTTTGTTGTCCTTAAGCCATTTTGCCACAACTTTGGAAGTATGGATGGGGTCATTGGCCATTTGGAAGACCCATTTGCGACCAAGCTTTAACTTCCTGACTCATGTCTTGAGATGTTGCTTCAATATATCCACATCATTTTCTTTCCTCATGATACCATCTATTTTGTGAAGTGCACCAGTCCCTCCTGCAGAAAAGCACCCCCACAAAATGATGCTGCCACCCCCGTGCTTCACGGTTGGGATGGTGTTCTTCGGCTTGCAAGCCTCCCCCTTTTTCCTCCAAATATAACAATGGTCATTATGGCCAAACAGTTCTATTTTTGTTTCATCAGACCAGAGGACATTTCTCCAACAAGTACGATCTTTGTCCCCATGTGCAGTTGCAAACTGTAGTCTGGCTTTTTTGTGGCGGTTTCAGAGCAGTGGCTTCTTCCTTGCTGAGAGGCCTTTATAGGACTGGTTTTACTGTGGATATAGATACTGTGTACCTGTTTCCTCCAGAATCTTCACAAGGTCCTTTGCTGTTGTTCTGTGATTGATTTGCACGTTTCGCACCAAAGTACGTTCATCTCTAGGAGACAGAACGCGTCTCCTTCCTGAGCGGTATGACGGCTGCGTGATCCCATTGTGTTTATACTTGCACACTATTGTTTGTACAGATGACCGTGGTACATTCAGGCATTTGGAAATTGCTCCCAAGGATGAACCAGACTTGTGGAGGTCTACTATTTTTTTTATGAGGTCTTGGCTGATTTCTTTTGATTTTCCCATGATGTCAAGCAAAGAGGCACTGAGTTTGAAGGTAGGCCTTGAAATACATCCACAGGTAAACCTCCAATTGATTCAAATTATGTCAATTAGCCAATCAGAAGGTTCTAAAGCCATGACATAGTTTATTGAATGTTCCAAGCTGATTAAAGGCACAGTCAACTTAGTGTATGTAAAACTCTGACCCACTGGAATTGTGATACAGTGAATTATAAGTGAAATAATCTGTCTGTAAACAATTGTTCGAAAAATGACTTGTGTCATGCACAAAGTAGATGTCCTAACTGACTTGCCAAAACTATAGTTTGTGAACAAGAAATTTGTGGAGTGGTTGAAAATCGAGTTTTAATGACTCCAACCTAAGTGTATGTAAACTTCCGACTTCAACTGTATATATATATTTCTCTCTCTTTCCTTCTCTCTCTCTTTCCTTCTCTCTCTTTCCTTCTCTCTCTTTCCTTCTCTCTCTTTCCTTCTCTCTCTTTCCTTCTCTCTCTCTTTCCTTCTCTCTCTTTCCTTCTCTCTCTTTCCTTCTCTCTCTCTTCGTCTCTCTCTTTCCTTCTCTCTCTCTTTCCTTCTCTCTCTTTCCTTCTCTCTCTCTTTCCTTCTCTCTCTTTCCTTCTCTCTCTTTCCTTCTCTCTCTCTTTCCTTCTCTCTCTTTCCTTCTCTCTCTTTCCTTCTCTCTCTCTTCGTCTCTCTCTTTCCTTCTCTCTCTTTCCTTCTCTCTCTCTTCGTCTCTCTCTTTCCTTCTCTCTCTTTCCTTCTCTCTCTCTTTCCTTCTCTCTCTTTCCTTCTCTCTCTTTCCTTCTCTCTCTTTCCTTCTCTCTCTCTTTCCTTCTCTCTCTCTTTCCTTCTCTCTCTTTCCTTCTCTCTCTCTTCGTCTCTCTCTTTCCTTCTCTCTCTTTCCTTCTCTCTCTCTTTCCTTCTCTCTCTTTCCTTCTCTCTCTCCTTCTCTCTCTTTCCATCTCTCTCTTCTCTCTCTTTCCTTCTCTCTCTCTTCGTCTCTCTCTTTCCTTCTCTCTCTTTCCTTCTCTCTCTCTTCGTCTCTCTCTTTCCTTCTCTCTCTTTCCTTCTCTCTCTTTCCTTCTCTCTCTTTCCTTCTCTCTCTTTCCTTCTCTCTCTTTCCTTCTCTCTCTTTCCTTCTCTCTCCTTCTCCTTTCCTTCTCTCTTTCCTTCTCTCTCTTTCCTTCTCTCTCTCTTTCCTTCTCTCTCTTTCCTTCTCTCTCTTTCCTTCTCTCTCTTTCCTTCTCTCTCTTTCCTTCTCTCTCTCTTTCCTTCTCTCTCTTTCCTTCTCTCTCTTTCCTTCTCTCTCTCTTCGTCTCTCTCTTTCCTTCTCTCTCTCTTTCCTTCTCTCTCTTTCCTTCTCTCTCTCTTTCCTTCTCTCTCTTTCCTTCTCTCTCTTTCCTTCTCTCTCTCTTTCCTTCTCTCTCTTTCCTTCTCTCTCTCTTCCTTCTCTCTCTCTTCGTCTCTCTTTTCCTTCTCTCTCTTTCCTTCTCTCTCTTTCGTCTCTCTCTTTCCTTCTCTCTCTTTCCTTCTCTCTCTCTTTCCTTCTCTCTCTTTCCTTCTCTCTCTTTCCTTCTCTCTCTTTCCTTCTCTCTCTCTTCCTTCTCTCTCTCTTTCCTTCTCTCTCTTTCCTTCTCTCTCTCTTCGTCTCTCTCTTTCCTTCTCTCTCTTTCCTTCTCTCTCTCTTTCCTTCTCTCTCTTTCCTTCTCTCTCTTTCCTTCTCTCTCTTTCCTTCTCTCTCTTTCCTTCTCTCTCTCTTTCCTTCTCTCTCTCTTTCCTTCTCTCTCTCTTCGTCTCTCTCTTTCCTTCTCTCTCTCTTTCCTTCTCTCTCTTTCCTTCTCTCTCTTTCCTTCTCTCTCTCTTTCCTTCTCTCTCTTTTCCTTCTCTCTCTTTCCTTCTCTCTCTCTTTCCTTCTCTCTCTCTTTCCTTCTCTCTCTCCACATATATGCTTAATACATGACAAAAAAATCAAAGGCAAATTTCATCTTCTGGGGTTAGACCCCTCATAAATAAGCAGGTCTAATTCAAATGAATCATTTTCAAAAGTGTGCTTGTGTGTGTTTGTTTTTGTGTTTGGGGTGATGCACTTAATTATTACTACAACGGGTCCCTGAAAGGACCTCCCCAACATATACAGTATATTGTCCCTGTTCCTTGATCCTACCTCCACTCTGAACACAGCAGAACACAACCTGTGACTGAACGACAGAACGACAGAACGTCTGGATAGGGGATTAACTCTCTCTCTCCTCCCTCCACCACAGCAGAACACAACCTGTGACTGAACGACAGAACGTCTGGATAGGGGATTAACTCTCTCTCTCCTCCCTCCACCACAGCAGAACACAACCTGTGACTGAACGACAGAACGTCTGGATAGGGGATTAACTCTCTCTCTCCTCGCTCCACCACAGCAGAACACAACCTGTGAATGAACGACAGAACGTCTGGATAGGGGATTAACTCTCTCTCTCCAACACAACAGAACGCAACCTATGACTGAACGACAGAACGTCTGGATAGGGGATTAACTCTCTCTCTCCAACACAACAGAACACAACCTATGACTGAACGACAGAACGTCTGGATAGGGGATTAACTCTCTCTCTCCTCCCTCCACCACAGCAGAACACAACCTGTGACTGAACGACAGAACGACAGAACGTCTGGATAGGGGATTCACTCTCTCTCTCCTCCCTCCACCACAGCAGAACACAACCTGTGACTGAACGACAGAACGTCTGGATAGGGGATTAACTCTCTCTCTCCTCCCTCCACCACAGCAGCAGCAGTTGCGTGCCAACACGTCAGCAGCAGCAGCAGGTGCGGGTGGGACTGCAGTGGGGCCCCTACCGGCGGAGCTGCGGGAGCTGCTGAAGCACCGTTTGGGGGCCCTAGAGGGCCAGCTTCTGAGGAAGGTGGCCGAGCTGGAGGAAGAGAAGAGCCAGCTGTACAACGAGACAGCTGCCCACCGTCAGCGTACCGAGAGCACCCTCACCTCACTGCTGGAGAGGATCACAGAGCTGGAGAAAAGTAAGGAATATGGTCTCACTGACCCTCCCTCAATCTTACTATTTCTCATCCTCACTCTTTCTCAGTCTCCATCTTTATTTACTCAGGCCAGAGGATCACAGAGCTGGAGAGAAGTAAAGGAAGCTGTAGTTGTCATTCTCACCCTCTGTTTTTCCTCATTCTATCTTGTTCTTTTACTCTTTCTCACTCTACAGCTTTATTTACCCAGGACTAGAGGGGATCACAGAGCTGGAGAGTAGGGGGTTTATTCCCCCTCACTCCCCTCGTTCCCACCCTCACTCCCTTTCTCCCTCTATTTTTGCAGGGCCCCAAAAACTCACCTCCCCCTGCATCCTCTCTCTGTGGCCTTCTCTTGCTGTTTCTCTTTCTTTGATTCTCACATCCATTCTCTCTCTCTCTCTCTCTGCCTCTCCTTGCTTATTTTCTCTCTCTGTTGGAGATCAGAAAATAGCTGGAGAGAAATTCAGGAACCTCATCATCCCTCTCGATCCTCCTTTGACTACAGACCCAACCACTCACATTCTGACTGTGACTGCCTCTTCCTCCTTATTTTGGATACTACAACACTCATACATTATTTCATTTATTCGGGATCCCCAATAGCTGTTATTATAGCAGCAGAGACTTATGCTGAGATTTGGGTGGGGAGGCGGAGACCGTCTGACCATCTGATGTCTGTCATTGATCAGGCTCTCTCCATGCACCGAGTCTTCTCATTTTGATTCTGCCCCTCTCTCCCTCTAATTCATTATTTTCTTGCATTCGTCTCTGTGTTTCTCTCTCTTTGGCTCTCACTCTCTTCTCACTGCTTCCAGAAAGACAGACTGTCTCTGATTCTCTCTCACTCTCATTGTAACAGATGTGTATACAATATGCTGTCTTACTGACACCTCCTCAATGTTTCAATTAAGACTGAAAACAATACAGGCTGCTATACTTCCACTAACCAGTGCCTATCCACATGTTACGGGCATGCGTGTATACATTTTACGTATGGGTGACCATTTTTTTACGTATGGGTGATCATTTTTTTATACTTGCAAATGCAGCTAGCTAGTTTAGCCTACTCAAACACCCGACTCAGGGGGATGCTACAGTATTAGCTAGCTGGGTATGACTATCCAACACTGGAACTCTTCCAAGTCAAGGTAACCTTTTGGTTTTACTCATTTTTTGCGACCCTGTCCACTGTACTGCATGACTGTAGCAGGTTTACTAATGCGTTATTTACATTAGCTAAGATGGTGACAACGAAGTAGGCTGTGTGCAGTGGTTATGATATGAATGTTTGGCTTGGAAATATTTTTTTCGCCTGATCACAGACAGATGATGTGTTGTGCATTGAAGTCCACAAGCGAAGGGAAAAGGTGAGAGGAGGAGAGCACGTAGATGTGAGAAGGAATGCAACAAGATGTTTGTATATGGCTATGAAAGTTAACATTCCGCAGAATAAAGCAAACGGAACAAAACGGAGGTAAACATACCTGAATTTGTCCAATAGAAACTCTCGTTTGCAACTGTTAGACTAATGATTACACCCTAGATCAGTTAGATACAGGCAAGATTGTGCAAGGCTGTATTGAATGTGTCACTGTCTGTCAACTCCAATCTTTCTCTCGACCTGTGTGCACCTACTGTATGTTGTAAACTTGAATTCAAAGGCTAGGTTGTAGCAACGTCATGATGGCTGTGTGTAGTACAGGGAAAATGTGAGCATAATTTAGTAGCTTAAACCTATGGATGTTACATTGAACTGGGTGAATGGAATATGAATGACAGCCATCTAATATGCTGTAACATAAATAAGTCCAATTAAAAAAAAAAAATTGTCCTCCCTCATCTTAAACGGCACCGACCGCCGCTGTCATCATCACCATGACCATCACCAACATCGAACCCTTACAGCCAATTTACGACAGTCCAACATCGACCCTTACAGCTGGTTCAATACGAGCCCCCTATGTGGGCAGACTCAGACACGGTGGTGTATGTGAACAGTGCAGGTCATGACCGATGAAAGTGATGGATACTACCTCTATCTAAACATTATCTAATCATTTTCACATCTCTGTTTGTCTTCAGGTAACAACGCATTTAAGTCCCCAGAGGATTTCAAGGTGTCTCTCCCCCTGCGCACCAACTACCTATACGGACGCATCAAGAAGAGTCTCCCTGAGATGTATGCCTTCACAGTGTGTATGTGGCTGAAGTCCAGCGCCAGCCCTGGTATAGGAACCCCCTTCTCCTACGGGGTGCCAGGACAGGCCAATGAGATCGTGCTCATCGAGTGGGGCAACAACCCCATAGAGCTGTTGGTCAACGACAAAGTAAGTCCAAGTCTTTTATTGATAGTCCATGACAAAAACAACTCCTGGGCTATGGCGACGAAAGACTAATTTACTCTAAAGAACTTGGTTACAGTTGAGCATGAATCATCGTGCATTTTATATTACAAAAACAAACTGTGACGATTGAATAGACACAGAACGATCAAGCCAGCACAGAAAAGGAACTGAAATGGAGTCATGTTGTAGTCCTTCCAGTCTGTTTTCAGGGGTAGACCCAACAGGTTCTTAAACCTGGGCCCAGCGACTATCAACACAACACCATGGCCGTTACACCAAGAGGACCACACCTCTTGTCGAGGGTCCTAGGTTGGCTTTAGGTCGCTTCAATATTTACATTTAATACAGAGAATCAGACACTTTCCCCCCTTGTTAAGCAATGCTTTTTGAAGGAAGACCATTTCCAACGTGCTCAAAAAGAAGCTACAATTAATATTTAATCGGTTTCTGTCTTCAAAGGAATACAACCATGGCAATCGTGGTGTTTGAATAGACAACACTGATAGTTATTTTTTCTGTGCGTTACTGCTGGATGACTGAACCTAGGGGCTCAGAGGGAATAGAGTTTGGCTGAAGTGAAGTAGGGTGGGTTTTTTCAGTTGTGGGGTTGGATTTGGGTTTGTGTTGGGCATCTGGTTTATTGGCAGAGCCAGTTTTCCCCACAGTTCTGGTTTCACCATGCATTATACATGTGTGTATGTCAGACAAACACTAGAAAGGGAGAGAGAGAGAGAGAGAGAGAGAGAGAGAGAGAGAGAGAGAGAGAGAGAGAGAGAATACAGCACCAGAGAACAGAGGAGCCAATACAGCACCAGAGAACAGAGGAGCCAATACAGCACCAGAGAACAGAGGAACCAATGAAAGTGTTAGTGAGTGTGAGAGAGGAGGAAAGAGAGGGTCAGAGAGTGTATGTGTGAGAGAAGATGAAACCATGAATATAACACTAATTTTCATTTCAACATGTTTTAAAACTAACATGACCCAGGTCTGTATGGTGACAATGTTACACCATGTTCTTTTGTCAATGGTACACCATTCATCTGGTGCAAATGCTCTAGTGCTCCAAAATGAGATTCATTAAAGATAGAGAGAATATCTTCCCTGGATCAAATCCATTCGACATTCCTGTTGCATCTCATTATTTTGCCTTCTGTAAGGAGTGAAAGGATTTGTTCACTATTATAGAACAGTATCTCTATTTTGGATGTAAATGACATGACTTTAGAAGGATCCAGATACTTTAGCAAGATCACTTGTCTTTGAGAAACATACTTCTCTGTGTAGCACAGCTGGAAACCGCTCGAGTTGCATAAAATGGAATATAACTTTGCGGATAAAGTTTGGAAATGCATCATGTAATGTGTATAACATCTAAAGACCTGCATCACTATACTGAGAGGTTTGTCGTTCCTAAAAGGACTTGCTTGGGTATTTTTGGAGCCGTTGTTTTTCCGGAGCCCCATACTGCAGAATGAGCATTGATAAAGTCTATTCCGGAGCCCCCATTCTGCAGAACGAGCATTGATAAAGTCTATTCCGGAGCCCCCATTCTGCAGAACGAGCATTGATAAAGTCTATTCCGGAGCCCCCATACTGCAGAACGAGCATTGATAAAGTCTATTCCGGAGCCCCCATACTGCAGAACGATCATTGATAAAGTCTATTCCGGAGCCCCCATTCTGCAGAACGAGCATTGATAAAGTCTATTCCGGAGCCCCCATACTGCAGAACGAGCATTGATAAAGTCTATTCCGGAGCCCCCATTCTGCAGAACGATCATTGATAAAGTCTATTCCGGAGCCCCCATACTGCAGAACGATCATTGATAAAGTCTATTCCGGAGCCCCCATTCTGCAGAACGATCATTGATAAAGTCTATTCCGGAGCCCCCATACTGCAGAACGAGCATTGATAAAGTCTATTCCGGAGCCCCCATACTGCAGAACGATCATTGATAAAGTCTATTCCGGAGCCCCCATACTGCAGAACGAGCATTGATAAAGTCTATTCCGGAGCCCCCATTCTGCAGAACGAGCATTGATAAGGTCTATTCCGGAGCCCCCATTCTGCAGAACGAGCATTGATAAAGTCTATTCCGGAGCCCCATACTGCAGAACGAGCATTGATAAAGTCTATTCCGGAGCCCCCATTCTGCAGAACGAGCATTGATAAAGTCTATTCCGGAGCCCCCATACTGCAGAACGATCATTGATAAAGTCTATTCCGGAGCCCCCATACTGCAGAACGAGCATTGATAAAGTCTATTCCGGAGCCCCCATTCTGCAGAACGAGCATTGATAAAGTCTATTCCGGAGCCCCCATTCTGCAGAACGAGCATTGATAAAGTCTATTCCGGAGCCCCCATACTGCAGAACGAGCATTGATAAAGTCTATTCCGGAGCCCCCATTCTGCAGAACGAGCATTGATAAAGTCTATTCCGGAGCCCCCATACTGCAGAACGAGCATTGATAAAGCATTGATAAAAAGTCTATTCCGGAGCCCCCATACTGCAGAACGAGCATTGATAAAGTCTATTCCGGAGCCCCCATTCTGCAGAACGAGCATTGATAAAGTCTATTCCGGAGCCCCCATACTGCAGAACGAGCATTGATAAAGTCTATTCCGGAGCCCCCATTCTGCAGAACGAGCATTGATAAAGTCTATTCCGGAGCCCCATACTGCAGAACGAGCATTGATAAAGTCTATTCCGGAGCCCCCATACTGCAGAACGAGCATTGATAAAGTCTATTCCGGAGCCCCCATTCTGCAGAACGATCATTGATAAAGTCTATTCCGGAGCCCCCATTCTGCAGAACGAGCATTGATAAAGTCTATTCCCGGAGCCCCATACTGCAGAACGAGCATTGATAAAGTCTATTCCGGAGCCCCCATTCTGCAGAACGATCATTGATAAAGTCTATTCCGGAGCCCCCATACTGCAGAACGAGCATTGATAAAGTCTATTCCGGAGCCCCATACTGCAGAACGAGCATTGATAAAGTCTATTCCCGGAGCCCCATACTGCAGAACGAGCATTGATAAAGTCTATTCCGGAGCCCCCATACTGCAGAACGAGCATTGATAAAGTCTATTCCGGAGCCCCCATACTGCAGAACGAGCATTGATAAAGTCTATTCCGGAGCCCCCATTCTGCAGAACGAGCATTGATAAAGTCTATTCCGGGGACCGTATGTTTCTTAAAACCAAGTAAAATCACAGAGTAAAATCAGTAAAATCACAGAGTAAAATCACAGAGTAAAATCACAGAGTAAAATCAGTAAAATCACACAAAAAAGTGTCTGGACCCCTCTATAAGATAACATTTACATCCAAAATACAGATTAGGTAAAAAAATATTGAACCAGTCCTTTAAAGCTTTCCTAATGCCACAATGTATCCACATTGAACTGCTTTTATCAATACTTTCGCAGCAGCTGGCTGCCTATTGGACAAGAGTGAAGTTAAAACATCTTTTGATGTAGTGGTTGGTTTGGGTTTAGTCAATACCCGGAGGTGGTGGTTTTATTGAATTTCTTTCTGCACCTGTCGGATCTAAAACGTGAAATGCCCTCACACCTTTAAGGATTGCTTGCAGGTGCATTCTAGGAAATGTTGAATAATTGTTCATAGAAAATAAACTCCCTCATCACTTGTTGTTTATTTTTTGCAAATGTTTGGGCCTCACAGCCTTTGTCAGAGCTTTGATTAGAGAATGTTTATTGAAATATTGGTGTGGACTAAAAGACATTCTGCAACTGTTTAATCTGCCGGGCCCTATGTAAACAACAGTTCCTGTGTTTGTTTCCAGCTCACACGGTCAGGGAGAAACTCCTGGCTCCGGCTATGATATCAGACCTAACGTCCTCAGGTTGACTAAGGCTCAGGGATATTACTAGAGGGCAGTAATTAGGTCCACAGTATCAATGC
This sequence comes from Oncorhynchus nerka, assembly GCF_034236695.1. Classification (NCBI taxonomy): domain Eukaryota; kingdom Metazoa; phylum Chordata; class Actinopteri; order Salmoniformes; family Salmonidae; genus Oncorhynchus; species Oncorhynchus nerka. The sequence goes on from NC_088421.1 coordinate 33,194,026, forward strand.
TCTGTCTGATTGACTTTAGTGTAAATGTGATATGCTGGAACACCTTTGGAGGTCAAGCGTCTAGTTTCTCATGGGAGGGATTAAGAGCAGACAGGAAATAGTTGGCAGTAGCCTCTGCATTTCATGGTCTCTATGGTCTCTATGGCTCATATAGAACCTCTATATAAAGCTAATGACTTCCACTCCCATTCTCCACTATGCTGAATCCTCTGTGGACCATGATGTCATTGTAAAGTCTGGGTAAAGCGCTGATGTTGTAACCTTTCGTAACCTGTGCTATTTCTTTCTGCTCTTGTTTTCGAAGTGCAATCCCATATGACTGCGATTTGTACAGTATATTGTCCCTGTGTCACTTTACTGTTTATAAGCTGTTTGTAAAGTGCTGGTGTTGTCTTGCTCCATTTGGTCCTGTGTTGTGTGTCTCAGTCAAAGCTTCATTGTGCCATCTGCCCCAGTGATATATAGTACTTGTGCTCTCTTGCCTCTAACGGCAGATTGTACGGTTCAACTTGAGCTCTATTGCCCTATCTGCCCTGGGATATTCTCCCTGATAGTAAAGTCTACAATAAGCTCTTAAGGGGAATCCTATCCTTCACTTGAGTGAATGTTTTTTAAAGTTTCCCATAGACATCCATGCATGACTAAGTGAAAATTGGACTTAAGTGCAAATTAAGATTCACCACACAAAGACTAAAGGCTCAACAGAATAAACACAGGTATTCTCTTGCCCCTATTGCCCCAGTTAGTATAGCCCCTCTAACATGAATTACCCCCCTTGCCCCTCTTACCCTCTTTGCCCTATAAGTATTCAACATTTATATTTGAGTCACTTAGCAGACACTCTTATCCAGAGCGGCTTACAATTAAAAGTGAATCCCATCTAACGTTGTACTGCCCATCTCACCCTTCTTACCCAGGTGGCCCAGTTGCCCCTGTCGGTGAGCGACGGCCGCTGGCACCACATATGCATCACCTGGACGACGCGGGACGGCTTCTGGGAGGCGTACCAGGACGGGGAGAGGCTGGGCACCGGGGAGAACCTGGCCCCCTGGCACCCAATTAAACCTGGAGGGGTGATCATCCTGGGACAGGAACAGGTGAGGCTCAGCCAGGCTCTGATCTACTCCCACCGGAGAGGGAGAGTGGGAGGGTGTGTGTGTTCCCCCTGGAGAGGGAGAGATGAACAGGGGAGAAGGGGGAGGCAAGGCTCTTGTCACGCTATCAACACTCCTTTATCATTACCTCACCTCTCTGCCTGCCTTAACCAGTGACAGCGCACCCTTGGGAGCATTGTTAGTGTGACACTCCAACAGATATCTCCATGACAGCACCTTACTATCTCTACAGCCATGTAGTACAGAACACTGACGCTATTAAGACAGTTTCTATCAGACGTACTATACAATTTATTTGAATTGTCGTTCTCTTCCAGCTTTGGCAAAATTGTTGATGTCTTTAAATTCTTGTTGAAGGCAGAAACGATGAATCACCCAGGCTATGACGTTTCTGTATACCGATGGGATTTTAAACACAGTCCCTCTTCCTCTACAGGACATGGTGGGGGGTCGTTTCGACGCCACCCAGGCCTTCGTTGGCGAGCTGAGCCAGTTCAACATGTGGGACCGGGTCCTCCGGCCTGTGGACATCATGGGAATGGCCAACTGCTCCTCCTACATGCCCGGGAACATTGTTCCATGGATCGACACCAACGTGGAAGTCATGGGAGGAGCATCCAAGGCGGCGTTGGAGATCTGCGAGGACCGTATGTTCGAACCGTAAAGGAGTTGGATGTGTAACGTTGTTATGACACTGGGTTCCGAAGGTTCTGGAGGCTTGAGAGGTGGTTCTGGTTCCGCGCTCTCTGTGCTGCTTCAGAAACACCCCTCAAGGAGGAAAAAGGGCTCAACGGGTATTGCCTTTGTTTACAGACCTAGATCTAGTAAATGGGTCAACTTCTTGTTTTCCCAATGTGTTTTGCTGTGATTTTCCATGCTTTAGCACATGGCTCACCAGTTCATGCCCATTCCAACGTGATTCTAACTAGAGGATTTTACAGAGAACCCACTTGAGACTGAGGACTCTATACTCCGTATTCTGTCTTTTACTCCTTTAGCTAGAGATCCTTTAGACTGAGTCATGTTTGAACACAGCTCCTCTCTAAGGCATTTCAAACTGATAATCCAGCACTGTACTGTACTCAGTGAATGTGAGCTAATATATAACCCATAGAAGCTTTTATTGTGTTGTGTGGACAGCTATTTGTGAGTTGCATGGCAAACTTCTCCGGTACGTTATGTGAGCTTGTGTTCCTTTGCAGTAAAAAGAACCCCCATGTTCCAGGGAGGGATATTGATGAGTATAGGATGTTAAGGCAACTGTGGAATAGACCATTGACTTCATGTGGAGTCATTTTAAACGTGTGCATGTGTTTTGACTTGTCACTGAGAGTATTGAGTGCCAAAGTTAATGCATGCATGTATGTGTGTATATGTGTGTGCATATGTACATGCACAGGTGGGTGTGTTTACTGTAATAGCAGTTTGTGTGTGTGTGTGGGTGTGTGCACGCTCTCGTTGTGTAAAAGGCCCTAGAGATTAGTGACGAGGACATTCACATTCTTGTAAATCTATTCTAATACCTCTCCTCCCCTTGAGCAGCTGCCATCCCAAGCAGCTTTGTGCAGCGGCCGGCCCAGGCAGGTTAAAAGCAAAGTCGGAAAGCTGCAGAGGACTGGCGGGAAGCCGGGAATTCAGCGCTCTGTGTGCCACACTGGGGGAGCGTGGGTTGGAATGGGAAGCCAGGGACTGGATGACCTTCAAGGAAGGATTTTATCCATAATCTGTGATAGTAAATATCATGTTTGTCAAACGAATGAGAAGATGAATGTGAGCTATTTTACTATCCCGTTGCATTGTATAATATAGAGGCATTTTTCTATAAGCCAGAGAGACGCTACGAAAATGAAGACTGTGAAACTAAAGATGAGGAGAGATCTGAATGTTTCTGGTTGGAACAAGACAAAGCACTGGAACACTTTGCTCTGTTTCTGTTTATTTTTTTATTTCACCTTTATTTAACCAGGTAGGCTAGTTGAGAACAAGTTCTCATTTACAACTGCGACCTGGCCAAGATAAAGCATAGCAGTGTGAACAGACAACACAGAGTTACACATGGAGTAAACAATTAACAAGTCAATAACACAGTAGAAAAAAAATGGGCAGTCTATATACAATGTGTGCAAAAGGCATGAGGATTAAAATATGTACGAAATATATACAGAAAAAAACGAGGAAAAACTATATTTACACTATACAGGACGGGACAAGACAAAACACACGTCCGACTGCTACGCCATCTTGGATTAAATGAAGATAAAGAAAATGTCTTTAATTTCCTTAGAGATAAGAAAAAAGAACCATGTTCTGAATGAATGTTGTGCTTCATTCCAGTCCATTTAAACAGTGATTTGAAACATGGTGCAGTAGATACATGTGTGTCCAGTTTGCTTCTCCAACACTGTTCACACTTGTTTTGCTGCAACACAAAACCACAATGCCTGTCAATTCAACCCTTATCTGGTTATGGAGAATGCAGAGGACTAACCTGATGTTAGGAAACAAATGGACCTTTGTCTCTTCCTTTCCTTTGGGACATCTTGGAAAGATATATGTTTGTAAAAACAGAACAGTGGGATTCAGAACATTTCTGATGGCCTTTGAGAATGATATAATGCAGTAATGTTTTAAAGGGGTACACACCTATCATTTTAGAATGTTTAAAAATGATTCTACATATCAATGTCCTTTTATGTGTTATATAAATGTTGGTTTTTATTTCTGTAGAGAAGATTTCATTTATTGTATTTTATTATCATTTCTGCTCATGAGTTAATGTGGTTCCCTGCACTGAGTCACTATTTCATTGGAAGAAGGACACCTTCTTTTAAAATGTTCAATGGCCTTTTCTTCAGCACCGAATGTGCTTTTTGTTTGCGGATGATTCAAACCATGAAGCTGTAGTCCTTTATGGTGAAACAGCCACGTCCGTTTGGGATGTTACAACCACAGAGAAGTTACTGAAAACAACACTGTTTTTCACCTCGGACATCATTGCACTAACATTCTTTTATTACAACGTCTATCTTTCAGTTCAGCAAATATCATTTCTATTTTGTGTCTCCATTTTGTGTCTCCATTTTGTGTCTCCATTTTCTGTCTCCATGCAGTGTGGTTGCTTTAACCCATCTTCATCTACCCTTTATGTTCTGTGTCTCCATGCAGTGTGGTTGCTTTAACCTCATCTTCATCTACCCTTTATGTTCTGTGTCTCCATGCAGTGTGGTTGCTTTAACCCATCTTCATCTACCCTTTATGTTCTGTGTCTCCATGCAGTGTGGTTGCTTTAACCTCATCTTCATCTCCCCTTTATGTTCTGTGTCTCCATGCAGTGTGGTTGCTTTATCTCCCCTTTTACCTCATCTTCATCTGTGTCTCCATGCAGTGTGGTTGCTTTAACCTCATCTTCATCTCCCCTTTATGTTCTGTGTCTCCATGCAGTGTGGTTGCTTTAACCTCATCTTCATCTCCCCTTTATGTTCTGTGTCTCCATGCAGTGTGGTTGCTTTAACCTCATCTTCATCTCCCCTTTATGTTCTGTGTCTCCATGCAGTGTGGTTGCTTTAACCTCATCTTCATCTCCCCTTTATGTTCTGTGTCTCCATGCAGTGTGGTTGCTTTAACCTCATCTTCATCTCCCCTTTATGTTCTGTGTCTCCATGCAGTGTCTTTAACCATCTTCATCTCCCCTTTATGTTCTGTGTCATGTGTGCTTTAACCTTGCTTTAACCTCATCTTCATCTTCATCCCTTTATGTTCTGTGTCTCCATGCAGTGTGGTTGCTTTAACCTCATCTTCATCTACCCTTTATGTTCTGTGTCTCCATGCAGTGTGGTTGCTTTAACCTCATCTTCATCTACCCTTTATGTTCTGTGTCTCCATGCAGTGTGGTTGCTTTAACCTCATCTTCATCTACCCTTTATGTTCTGTGTCTCCATGCAGTGTGGTTGCTTTAACCTCATCTTCATCTCCCTTTATGTTCTGTGTCTCCATGCAGTGTGGTTGCTTTAACCTCATCTTCATCTACCCTTTATGTTCTGTGTCTCCATGCAGTGTGGTTGCTTTAACCTCATCTTCATCTACCCTTTATGTTCTGTGTCTCCATGCAGTGTGGTTGCTTTAACCTCATCTTCATCTACCCTTTATGTTCTGTGTCTCCATGCAGTGTGGTTGCTTTAACCTCATCTTCATCTCCCCTTTATGTTCTGTGTCTCCATGCAGTGTGGTTGCTTTAACCTCATCTTCATCTACCCTTTATGTTCTGTGTCTCCATGCAGTGTGGTTGCTTTAACCTCATCTTCATCTCCCCTTTATGTTCTGTGTCTCCATGCAGTGTGGTTGCTTTAACCTCATCTTCATCTACCCTTTATGTTCTGTGTCTCCATGCAGTGTGGTTGCTTTAACCTCATCTTCATCTACCCTTTATGTTCTGTGTCTCCATGCAGTGTGGTTGCTTTAACCTCATCTTCATCTCCCCTTCCATGCAGTGTGGTTGCTTTATGTTCTGTTCTGTGTCTCCATGCAGTGTGGTTGCTTTAACCTCATCTTCATCTACCCTTTATGTTCTGTGTCTCCATTTATCTTCATCTCCCCTTTATGTTCTGTGTCTCCATGCAGTGTGGTTGCTTTTCAACCTCATCTTCATCTACCCTTTATGTTCTGTGTCTCCATGCAGTGTGGTTGCTTTAACCTCATCTTCATCTACCCTTTTATGTTCTGTGTCTCCATGCAGTGTGGTTGCTTTAACCTCATCTTCATCTCCCCTTTATGTTCTGTGTCTCCATGCAGTGTGGTTGCTTTAACCTCATCTTCATCTACCCTTTATGTTCTGTGTCTCCATGCAGTGTGGTTGCTTTAACCTCATCTTCATCTCCCCTTTATGTTCTGTGTCTCCATGCAGTGTGGTTGCTTTAACCTCATCTTCATCTACCCTTTATGTTCTGTGTCTCCATGCAGTGTGGTTGCTTTAACCTCATCTTCATCTGTGTCCCCTCATTTATGTTCTGTGTCTCCATGCAGTGTGGTTGCTTTAACCTCATCTTCATCTCCCCTTTATGTTCTGTGTCTCCATGCAGTGTGGTTGCTTTAACCTCATCTTCATCTCCCCTTTATGTTCTGTGTCTCCATGCAGTGTGGTTGCTTTAACCTCATCTTCATCTCCCTTTATGTTCTGTGTCTCCATGCAGTGTGGTTGCTTTAACCTCATCTTCATCTACCCTTTATGTTCTGTGTCTCCATGCAGTGTGGTTGCTTTAACCTCATCTTCATCTACCCTTTATGTTCTGTGTCTCCATGCAGTGTTGCTTTAACCTCATCTTCATCTCCCCTTTATGTTCTGTGTCTCATGCAGTGTGGTTGCTTTAACCTCATCTTCATCTACCCTTTATGCAGTGTGGTTGCTTTAACCTCATCTTCATCTACCCTTTATGTTCTGTGTCTCCATGCAGTGTGGTTGCTTTAACCTCATCTTTCTCCCCTTTATGTTCTGTGTCTCCATGCAGTGTGGTTGCTTTAACCTCATCTTCATCTCCCCTTTATGTTCTGTGTCTCCATGCAGTGTGGTTGCTTTAACCTCATCTTCATCTACCCTTTATGTTCTGTGTCTCCATGCAGTGTGGTTGCTTTAACCTCATCTTCATCTACCCTTTATGTTCTGTGTCTCCATGCAGTGTGGTTGCTTTAACCTCATCTTCATCTACCCTTTATGTTCTGTGTCTCCATGCAGTGTGGTTGCTTTAACCTCATCTTCATCTCCCCATTTATGTTCTGTGTCTCCATGCAGTGTGGTTGCTTTAACCTCATCTTCATCTCCCCTTTATGTTCTGTGTCTCCATGCAGTGTGGTTGCTTTAACCTCATCTTCATCTCCCCTTTATGTTCTGTGTCTCCATGCAGTGTGGTTGCTTTAACCTCATCTTCATCTCCCCTTTATGTTCTGTGTCTCCATGCAGTGTGGTTGCTTTAACCTCATCTTCATCTCCCCTTTATGTTCTGTGTCTCCATGCAGTGTGGTTGCTTTAACCTCATCTTCATCTACCCTTTATGTTCTGTGTCTCCATGCAGTGTGGTTGCTTTAACCTCATCTTCATCCTTTATGTTCTGTGTCTCCATGCAGTGTGGTTGGATGTCCTCTTGCACCTAATAAAATATTCCAAATCCAAATACGAACAATTGCCTGAAAATCGTGACATCAGAAAGAGTTCAAGTGTTGAATAGAATCATGGGTCAGCTGCGGAGTGCAGTGGAGGCTGGTGCAGGGAGAAAGGGGAGAATGGATCTCCCTTATACTATTGAAAGACATCAAAGATAATGCAACCTATTTAAAAACCCTCCTTGTAATCAAACTATACTAAAGTGTCGGCTTTTTCACTGTAGTAGGAATATATATAGACCCATGTGAGTACCTCTGTCCTGTTAAGATTACATAGGGTCAGTGGCTACTCAAACTGCCTTCCCTTCTATCAATACAGATTAATCATAACCAAACACATATTTCATTTTTTTTACCAAGGCAAGTCAGTTAAGAACAAATTCTTATTTTCAATGACATCCTAGGAACAGTGGGTTAACTGCCTGTTCAGGTGCAGAACGACAGATTTGTACCTTATCAGCTCGGGATTTGAACTTGCAACCTTTCGGTTACTAGTCCAATGCTCTAACCACTAGGCTACCCTGCCGTCTCTTGTAAACTGCCAGAATGCGATTGTATACTTTGTAACACCGGTCTTATTTGTTGCGCTTGTCGACTACAGGCACACAAAGTCAGGAGAGGTGTCATGTTGTGTGCAATGAGTATGAACCCAGAGGATATGAATGGATGCTCTCTCTCGCTCTCTCTCTCTCTATCCCCTCTCTCTCTCTATATATATATATATATATACCCCCCTCTCTCTCTCTCTATATATATATATATATATATCCACCCCCCCTCTCTCTCTCTATCCCCCGCTCTCTCTCTCTCTATATATCCCCTCTCTCTCTATATATATATCCATCCACCCCCTCTCTCTCTCTCTCCCTCTCCATCCATCCATCCATCCATCCGTGGAATGTTATCAACAGCGGAGAAATCCTCTGGCTGGCAGCCTTCCAGGTGGAAATGAAAAATGGGCCTCAGTGGATTATGGGAAGCAGCAGCGGTAATGTAGGGCACGTTGTGTTGCGTTCGAGAGCTCTCCTCTCTCCGTGTTCTCTGCTTGAGCTGTCACGGTTGGCACTATTGCTTAATTCATGTGTTGCCGCGGCACCCCAGGGGGTCACATTGTGAATGCATTGTAAATCAAGCCCAATTACTGACTGTAAACAAGAGGATGGAAATAGTCGTTCAGTAAACTGTAGCTTTTTGACAAGTGCTGTGGAGATGGAGGGGGAGCACACTCTGCTTGAGAATTAAGGTGGATAATTCGACTACACTTAGATTTCCAATATGGTCTCATAAGAATGTGTCAAAATAATGACGTTTTACTATTGTAGGTAGCGATATGTAATATACGGTGACATATTACTTGTCTACTATATGACTGGCCGGCCAGTAGCGAAAGAGCTAATTTTCCATCTTAAAATATTATTTCCAGGTTTATTCCTTCTTTCCCAACTGTTGCTAGATGCATACTCTACTGGTGTGTTTAAAACTGGGTTTTGTGACACATTCTGTGACAAACGACAACACTACCTACACAAACCTACACTAATGTAATTCAGATTGGCATGTAGCTAATACATCTCACAAGTGTAGAGGGAGATATATACATCTTTGTACCCAACAGTGAAATGATTCATCTGGATCTTTGAGAGAGTGGGGAAGTGCTACTGCTATTATTGCGTTTAAACACTATGCATCAGCTACTGACTCTTTCCCACGTAGGAATAGACTTAGGGAGTTTCAGCACAAGTCACGATAGTACAGTATTAAAGGAAGGAATTGCAAGTAATTTAATGAAATAAGTGCTAGCGTAGATGCAGATGTAATGACACCTACTTCAGGCTAAAAGTGCATCATTTGAAAGGGTTTAACTCAATGTTATTACCCAGTAGGCCAGTTGCCCCACTCCACTTCCCAGCACAATGGATAGAGAGTAGGCTACGTATATTGCTCTGCGGATGACATTGGCACCCGAGGCTCACAATTATTTGGTAGATAGTTTATTAAAGCTTTGTATTCTGCTCCTACACACTCACATACAACACACACTCACACAGACACAGAGTCACACACACACCCATGATGTTGGCTGTTCGCGCTATGCATTTTCAACGTAGCCCAAGGTTGTGTTGGAGTGTGTGAAGCTGGGTGCATCCAAGTCTAAACCCTGTAATTAAAGCCAACCGGTGTCGGGCATATTTGATCATTGGTGGTAACGCATCCCATCACTGCTAAGTGAAGAATGGAGAATTAAAGGGCTCAATTAAAGAATTAAAGAGCTCTCAGACAGTCCTCTCAGGAGACGAAGAGACGCGGACTAGACGAGACCCAGTGCTTTGCTTCGTGACCGGGAGATAAAATCTCATTTCAGACCACTGCTGCAGTTTTTTAGGCTACTTGGATCTCTCTGACTATTAGGCAGACCCACACACCCTCTTTGGCCTCAACAGCTCTCATGAAATGAGGATTCATAAAGATCTCTTCAGAGTTTTGCCCTGGTCTTCTCTCCATCTGGCTGCCATTTTGTTTTTTCATGAGCCTATAAGCCCCTCCTCTTTTATCTGAGCTGTTCGTATTTTGTTCGTTTGTGTTCAAAAGCAAAAAGGGAAGCAGAAGGCATGAAACCAGAAATACATCAACATTACGCTTTAAAACACATTAATGTGCCTCAACATTGTAATTCAAAAGATAGTACTGTGTAATGGCGGGTAATGAAAGGTTTAACTTGTGCAGATGTCTCAATTTAGATGTTTTTCTCTCACTAATAACACATTGTAACAGTGACATACTGTATAAATAACATGTCAGCTTGGGTGACATATAAGTAACTACAACAGTTAAATGTCATCATTTTGAACATTTATAATGAGAACATGTCGGACCCTTACTTTGATAAGTAATGCACATTCATCAACACTTCATAAATGTGTCAGCTGTAGCCCAAGCCAACAATACAGACACAGCCTAACAATGAACATGTTGTGGCCTCATTGGAAGATTCTATTTGTATTTCAGCTATTTCAAAACGCTGCCATTTTAATCACTAACCATTGGTCCATATGATATCGGAAATAGAATTTCTTGATATTTGATCGGATTTTGATACTGCACCACTTTGATCATAATTACCTGGAACAAAGACAGACAATATGAGGAGGATTTTAAAGCCAGGATGAGTGGTTTCTTACAGAGAAAGAGAAAAAGGATGAAATGTTGTTTTCCATGAAGTGCACACAAATCTAATTCACATGTCATTTACATATTTCTGTAACATCTTGATAACATATTTTAGTGTCTGTGTGTCTTTTGTAGTGTATCTAGTTTGTATTTATATGTTTATGTATTTGCTGGGGGAAACAAATGTCCCCTTTGGGAGATAAATAAAGTACGATCTTATCTTAGATAGCACCTCTCAAAAACGTCCCTGTGTTGTCTGACCACAACCACGCAACCAATATTATAGGCAATACTCAAATTTGTGACATTTATTTTTTACGCTGCCGTTGCAACAAATATCAATACATGTTTTGTTGCATTATGATGTAATGTAATGTAACAGCCAAGGGTCACCACACTGAGGCAATCAACTCAAAGTCAACAAATGTTAATCTGGAGATATAAGACTATACAGTGTCGTGTCTTTGGCTATGCCGGATTAAGTGATATGACATGCTATTCTATAAAATCCTAATACTACCTGATTGAGCTAATCATGTAAATGTAATTAACTAGAGAGTCGGGGCACCACAAAATAATATTTATAGAGCTGTTATCTTCCGAATAAACTCTTAAAGACCTAGTAATATTTTACATCAATAGCAGTCAATATTAATCGTCACCTTAATTCAGTCTCATCTGAAAGTTGTAAATTCTTTGTTATCTTCACGAACCTTGGCTAACAAGTTGAATCAGCAATACAAAAATTGGGTTTCATTATTTATTTACTAAACACCTAACTAATCATACAGAATTACATATACAAAGAATGAATAATACCTTGATTACGGAACAGATATGACAGCTGGTTACACAAAGGAAAAGGGGCTGGGTTTGTAAGTCGCTCTGGATAAGAGCGTCTGCTAAATGACTTAAATGTAATGTAAATGAGTGAAAGAGCGGGAAGACTGGAGGGACAAAGAGAGAAGCTGTGCTATCGTAAATACAGTATCTTATGCATTCTAAATTACCGCCCATTTGGAAAAGGAAAATGCAATAAATATTTACTCTGAGCTGTGCTTCGGTAGGTTGGTGGTAGATGGAAGGCCGTGTTGCCAAACTGAGTCCTTTGTCCTTTGAATAATGATCTCTGGTGGTCAATTGCACACGTTGTAGTAAAGTTGTTGTGTGGTAGATGGGATACTCTGTCTGTTCTTTTCTAGCGTTTGCAGCTGCTGTTGCTAACTCAACGGCTAGGAGGTATCACTTCTGTAGTGAATAAGAGTTCAAAGTTCATACCATTCGCAACCAAAGCTCACGCTGAGGTTGGCTTAGTTATGTAGTTGACATGTTAGTCCTTTTAACACAGAGGCTGCAGACCTCACATACTTGGAACAGGAGGTTACATTTTCGTCAAGGCTTCGTCAAGGCTTTATATAGTGGAGCGAGAAGGGTGTGTCCGAAAAGTTTTATAACCCATGTTTCTTCACAGGGGCGGGCCACTGATTGAGCAGAGACCTAACCTTATGAAAACCCAAATCTCTCAATTACATTTCATCTCTTCACCAATAATTTTATATTTAAACATTTAAATTGAACAACAATTCCATGTGAATCCGATAACTCTGATGTGTAGACTTTCCACTGTAGAGTTTATGTCATCCTATCATTGAGGAGAATGTCTCAGATGACAACCTAACTGACATCATATTCATTAAGTACCACCGCATATGTTCAATTGGTCGGATTACCAGAGTATAGTTAATTTCCCCCCACCTTCTGATGTTCCCAGAATCTCTATGTTAATCATGGGGTTTTCAAATTTCACATCCATAGGGTAGAGAGAGGAAACAGGGGTGAAGATGTATTTATGACTGTCATAAACCTACCCCCAGGCCAACGTCATGACAGTTTAATACAGTACATGAGTGATGGAGAAGCGTAGTGTGATCCTCTAGCTCTCTGTGGAAACTATTGGATCTACAGTACATCTGCATTGGAGCCCGAGGAGACTACATCTGCCTAGTAGGCTGAGGATCCTACATCTGCCTAGTAGGCTGAGGATCCTACATCTGCCTAGTAGGCCGAGGACACTACATCTGCCTGTTGGGCCGAAGATACTACATCCCCTTGGGAGGCCGAGGATACTACATCCCCCTGGAAGGCTGAGGATACTACATCCCCCTGGAAGGCTGAGGATACTACATCCCCCTGGAAGGCTGAGGATACTACATCCCCCTGGAAGGCTGAGGATACTACATCCCCCTGGAAGGCTGAGGATACTGCATCCCCCTGGGAGGCTGAGGATACTACATCCCCCTGGAAGGCTGAGGATACTACATCCCCCTGGAAGGCTGAGGATACTACATCCCCCTGGGAGGCTGAGGATACTGCATCCCCCTGGGAGGCTGCGGGTACTACATCCCCTTGGTAGGCTGAGGATACTACATCCCCCTGGGATGATGAGGATACTGCATCCCCCTGAGAGGCTGAGTATACTACATCCCCCTGGTAGGCTGAGGATGCTACATCCCCCTGGTAGGCTGAGGATGCTACATCCCCCTGGGAGGCTGAGGATACTATATCTGCCTTCTAGGCTGGGAGGCTGAGGATACTACATATGCCTGGTAGGCTACGGATAAGGGCATTAACTAGATCACTGGATCTATATCACTAAATACTGGACTGTTCTGTACACCCATTTTACTCACCCACCCACCCACCGTGCTTATTGCCCAGAGCCAGGAGGAGATTACCAATACACTGCCCTGGGGTCAACTTGGGATACACCGTCTATACACACACACACACACACAAGGGCATACACACACACTTGCCGTAGGACGGTTAAGCCCTCTCTCTGCTGTGACATTTACAGATCATCTGACTTTCATCAGGAAACAGATCTGCCCCCGACCGTGAAGCCATTTAAGTGTTTATTTATAGAGCCTGCTCAACTGTTTATGAATGTGAATTTCCTGAGCTCCCTGGTCGGTCAGAGCCCTGGACCCATCTCACTCAGTATCAAGCCGTAAATTAGAGTTTTCCCCCGAGCAAAAGACCAGGATGAAGCTTATAGAAAGGGTGGGTGATGGATAGACATGGTCATAGAAATTCTATAATATATACATTTAAGGGTTTTTCTTTATTTGTACTATTTTCTACAATGTAGAATAATAGTGAAGAAATCAAAACTATGAAATTACACATATGGAATCATTTAGTAACCAAAAAAGTGTTAAACAAATCTAAATATATTTTATATTTGAGATTCTTCAAAGTAGCCACCTGCTAAGAGCCTACTTAAAGGAGGGAGGTGCAGGAATCAGGAGCAGGAGAACAAGGAGGTCCCAGTGGCACAATCGTTTATTTAAGACGTCCCAACTCAGCAACAACATGGGGGAGAATACGCCCAAACGAGGTCGCCACCCACAGGGAAATAAATGATACACACGGAGGAGAAACCTCTACTCCTAAACACAACCGGTACAAACTGCCGTGTAGAAGAAAGCCCCGTGGTGCAGACACGCACCCCTAATAAAGATACCACAGCAAACAATCCCGCACACAGACTAGCAGGCAGTGGAGGTAAATAAACCCCCAGAAATCAACTAATAGGAACAATACAGACAGATACAAACGAAAAGGAAAAATGGATTGGTGGCATCTAGTAGGCCTGCGACGACGACCGCCGAGCACCGCCCGAACAGGGAGAGGAGCCACCTTCGGTGGAAGTCGTGACACCACCCTTTGCCTTGATGACAGCTTTGCACACTCTTGGCATTCTCTCAACCACAATGTAGAAAATAGTAAAAATAAAGAAAAACCCTGGAATAAGTAGATCAAATCAAATCAAATGTATTTATATAGCCCTTCGTACATCAGCTGATATCTCAAAGTGCTGTACAGAAACCCAGCCTAAAACCCCAAACAGCAAGCAATGCAGGTGTAGATGTGTCTGAACTTTTGACTGGTACTGTATATACTGTAAAATATAAGGTTTTCTTTCATTCTGTAGGGGTGATTAGTTTGGGTCAGAAAAATAATTACTCATGATGACCACGTAATTTATGGTTGGAAAGAAAGGCCTCAACTACTATTATAACCATATACATAAAAACCATGTGATACCTGGGAATAATACATGATAAAATACAGAGCATTTGATCCTTGTGACGTGACATCACTGCAGGTTTTCATCACAGGTTGGCATTTATTGAGATGACTCATGTACTAGAGGCAGCTCATTGCCTGATACTAACCTTAAATTAAGACCAAAAAGCTCATTTTAGTTTAAATCATTCTTTACGACATAGCCAATTTTAACTTTGCGGCTGGTCCATCGAACAGAAACCGCTCAGTCAGCTCTGTCTCCAGGACATGCTTCCATCCCAATAAATGTCAACCTGCGTTTTCATCAAGGTGAGATGAGATCATTTTAATGCACGGTAGTGAGCGGATGGATGGCAGAGAGCCAGAGACACACAGGTACTGTGATTTACCCAAGATCAACTTCCAGCTGCACAAGGTCAATCCACTCTCACAGTCCTATATGTTCCTCCTATGGGCTCTGGTTGAGAGAGAGGTACCATGTGGCTGTGTGGAACAGCTTGGCTTCCATGCATGTGCTTTGCCTGGTAATGTGTGGCTGGTGATGAATGTGGCATTGGTGATTGTTCAAATAGTGGATGTTATGTGGAGGTGGTGGATGTAGGGTGTGTGTGTGCGTGTGTGTGTGTGCTGTAGGTGTTTTGGCACATATAGTGCATTCTGAAAGTATTCAGACCACTTGACTTTAAACACATTTTGTTTTGTTTTTTACCTCATCAATATACAGACAATACAAAGCGATAACAAAAATACCTCATTTACATGAGTATTCAGACCCTTTGCCATGAGACTTGAAATTGAGCTCAGGTGCATCCTGTGTCCATTGATCATCCTTGAGATGTTTCTACAACTTGATTGGAATCCACCTGTGGTAAATTCAGTTGATTGGACATGAATTGGAAAGGCACACACCTGTCTATATAAGGTTCCACAGTTCACATTGCATGTCAGAGCAAAAATCAAGCCATGAGGTCGAAGGAATTGTCTGTAGAGCTCTGAGACAGGATTTTTGTCGAGGCACAGCTCTGGGTAAGGATACCAAAAATGGCTGCAGCATTGAAGGTCCCCAAGAACACAGTGGCCTCCATCATTCTTAAATGGAAGAAGTTTGGAACCACCTAGACTATTCCTAGAGCTGGCCACCCGACCAAACTGAGCAATCGTGGGAGAAGGGACTAGGCCAGGGAGGTGACCAAGAACCCAATGGTTACTCTGATGCAGCTCCAGAGTTCCTCTGTGGAGAGGAACTCTGGAGCTCTATCAGAAAGACAACCATCTCTGCAGCACTCCACCAATCAGGCCTTTATTGTAGAGTGGCCAGACGGAAGCCACTCCTCAGTAAAAGACACATGACAGCCTGCTTGGAGTTTGTCAAAAGGGACCTAAATGACTATCAGACCATGAGAAACAAGATTCTCTGGTTTGATGAAACCAAAATTGAACTCTTTGGCCTGAATGCCAAGCATCATGTCTGGAGGAAAGCTGGCACCATCCCTATGTGGAAGCATGTTCTTTGGTCTGGTTTGCTAACTACCTCTCTCAAAGAGTGCAGTGTATAAAGTCAGAAAATCAGCCACTGCCTGTCACCAAGGGAGTACCCCAAGGCTCAATCCTAGGCCCCACGCTCTTCTCAATTTACATCAACAACAGAGTTCAGGCAGCAGGAAGCTCTCTCATCCATTTATATGCAGATGAACAGTCTTATACTCAGCTGGCTCCTCCCCAGGATTTTGTGTTAAATCCTCTACAACAATTATTTCTTAGTGTCCAACAAGCTTTCTCTACCCTTGACCTTGTTCTGAACACCTCCAAAACAAAGGTCTGGTGGTTTGGTAAGAATAATTCCCCTCTCCCCACAGGTGTGATTGCTACCTCTTGAGGGTTTAGAGCTTGAGGTTGTCACCTCATACAAGTACATGGGAGTATGGCTAGACGGTACACTGTCCTCCTCTCAGCACATTTCAAAGTTTCAGGCTAAAGTTAAATCTAGACTTGGTTTCCTCTATCGTAATTGCTCCTCTTTCACCCCAGCCAAACTAACCCTGATTCAGATGACCATCCTAAACATGCTTGATTGCGGAGACATAATTTATAGATCGACAGGTAAGGGTGCTCTCGAGCGGCTAGATGTTCTTTACCATTCGGCCATCAAATTTGCCACCAATGCTCCTTATAGGACACATCACTGCACTCTATACTCTTCTGTAAACTGTCATTTCTGTGTACCTGTCGGTAAACTGTCATTTCTGTGTACCTGTCGGTAAACTGTCATTTCTGTGTACCTGTCGCAAGACCCACTGGTTGATGCTTATTTATAAAACCCTCTTAGGCCTCACACCCCCCTATCTGAGACATCTACTGCAGCCCTCATCCTCCACATACAACATCCGTTCTGCCAGTCACATTCTGTTAAAGGTCCCCAAAGCACACACATCCCTGGGTTGTTCTTGTCGTGATGTGTGTTTTATTCTATATTTATATATATATATATTTTATCCCAGCCTCCGTCTACCGCAGGAGACCTTTCGCCTTTTGGTAGGCCGTCATTGTAAATACGAATTTGTTCTTAACTGATTTGCCTAGTTAAATGAAGGTTAAATAAAAAAAAAATGTTGGTGGCAGCATCATGCTGTGGGGATGTTTGTCAGCGACAGGGACTGGGAGACTAGTCAGGGTCGAGGGAAAGATGAACGGAGCAAAGTACAGAGAGATCCTTAATGAAAACCTGCTCCAGAGCGCTCAGGACCTCAGACTGAGGCAAAGGTTACCTTCCAACAGGACAACAACCCTAAGCACACAGCCAAGACAACGCAGGAGTGGCTTCGGGACAAATCTCTGAATGTCCTTGAGTAGCCCAGCCAGAGCCCTGAACCTGATCAAACATATGGCGTCTTACCCAAGAAGACTCAAGGCTGTAATTGCTGCCAAAGGTGCAAAGTAATGAGTAAAGGGTCTGAATACTTACGTAAATGGGATATTGGGTATTGCTTTGTCACTGGGTATTGTGTGTAGATTAATGAGGGAACATTTTTGATCAATTTTAGAATAAGACTGTAACATAACAAAATGTGTAAAAAGTCAAGGGGTCTGAATACTTTCCAAATGCACCGTATATGAGTACATCAGTCATACATGTGTGTTTAGGTAAATACATTGTCTCTACAGCTGTGGAAAGAACTATAGGTGCTTGTCACTGATGTAGAAGTAAGGAGTTACTATGCACAAATTAACACTATAAACAACACATTCTCACACAGTGAAATGCAAGTCAAAACAAGTGAGTGCCTGGTAATTGTAATTTTAGAATATATTTCAGTCAGGCTTTATGGAAAGCAAACATTGAGGCAGATGTCTGAAACATGGCACAGTATGTACAAATGGAAGTGTGGACAGGCACAGATTGTAACAGCTGTGTTGATGCCCATCATCCAATCTTCAATGTCCTCACGGTGCCCACTGTGCCCATGATTGATGTGAGGGGGTAAGTCTGACTCAGTCAGGATGCCAAGGCTCCTCCAGGAAACTCAAGGGCAACTTGAAGTTGACGCTAACAGATTGTACATAATGAATAACTGGTAGGCTGTACTTTATTCTGGAAGTTGTTTTTCTCAAGGTAGTACAGTATGTAGCTTGAGTGTTGGTTGGTTTGTTCAGCACCAGCTGAAGAAAGGTTTCCAGCCCCTTGTGTGGTGTTACTCATCTCCCGTGTGGAATTGAAATGGAACCTACACAGCACTTTATAATCAAATCAAATCAAATGTTATTTGTCACATACACATGGTTAGCAGATGTTAGTGCGAGTGTAGCGAAATGCTTGTGCTTCTAGTTCCGACAATGCAGTAATAACCAACAAGTAATCTAACTAACATATATGAAGTTCAATTTACACTTTTCACTGCCATTAATAACAGATTCTCTTGTCAAGGTATGAGCCTCAAATTAGCACGATGACCTGGAGCTGGAGGCCATTACTATGTTGATCTTCTCCTGTCTCTACAATAGGTCCCATCTCTGCTGTTGACGTCAATGGGCCAGGTATTGCGCAACACAGCACGATCTATTTAAAGGTCTGCGAAAGAGCTTCGGGACTTAAAAGGCAACTCCACCACCTTTCAACCTCCTTTTCATTATCTCCAGCACAATACCAGAGTTGTGAAAACGGCAAATGGTTTAGTTTTGTAGAAAAAAGTGAAAAAGTTCTACCTGATGACATCATCAAGAGTTAAACCATTTTAAAAACAGTGTTTTTCAAACACTATGAGATTCACAGTGACGTGGGGAGCAAGACAATGCCCTGCCTTGGACTAGAAATTCGATACAGGTTTTGAAAATAACTGTTTTTGACTTTTAATGCTACCCTGTGATGTCACAGACAGATCTTTTTTTAGGACCTTCTTATCTTTTGAACCACAGATCACAACTCTCTACTTTCACATATGTAGACACTGGTTTGGTGCTGGAGATTATATGAGGTTCAAAGTGGCAGAATTTAATTTATTATTTCCGCTAGCTTTGGAGAGGCTGCCCAAAAGAGTGTTCTATGTAAACATGTCACCTGAACTTTCTCTCTCTCTCACACACACACACACACACACACACACACACACACACACACACACACACACACACACACACACACACTCCTCTCCCACCCGAACACCCACACACCTTCAGTACATCTTCGCTTCCTCTATCTTCCTCTTAACAAACCCCACAGAGTGTGCTCTCCCTGATTCCCCATTCACTATCTGTGATGACTCCTCTGATGACTATCTGCACACTTCCAC
Source organism: Oncorhynchus nerka (assembly GCF_034236695.1). Taxonomy (NCBI): domain Eukaryota; kingdom Metazoa; phylum Chordata; class Actinopteri; order Salmoniformes; family Salmonidae; genus Oncorhynchus; species Oncorhynchus nerka. The sequence goes on from NC_088421.1 coordinate 33,213,335, forward strand.
AATGAGAAGGATCACACAGGCTGCTCTTGACATAATATCTCTATGGAAGAGGGAGCAGCAGTGGGAGTATATCTCTGTAGGTGGCTCCTTACATCTGGAGTACTGTGAACTACCTCATCTCTTATCTATCTCATCTGTGTGTGAGAGTGAGGTCCTCAGCTCACCCCAGTACAAGCAGAATATTCCATACACATGTCAAAAACATTCAAGAACAGTGTTCTATTGAAATTCTCTCACTCACTCACACAGAAAGAGATACGCGCACACATACACACCCTGTCAGACAGTTAAATGAAGAACGTGCATTGTTCACATAGAGAGTTTTGTCATGTGTTCCGCTCCTGCCGTCAAAGCAACATGTGATCAAACGAGAGAGAGGTAAGACTTGAAACGCAACAAGTGTCCCTTGTCTGTCACACGTCTGCTTTGAACATAAGCTATCTCTATGGGTATTGGACCACAGCAATTAGCCTGAGCCTATGAGGAAAAACAAGCTCTCAGAATTAGTAAGCGGTCGCCGTCTGCATGAATGGCGGAAAGGGAAGCGATTAATAGTGTAAAGACCCTTTCATATTCGTAAAAAGTCACATATGCTGATCTAGGATCAGGTCCCCCCTGTTAATTTAATCAAATTCATTATGATCTAAAAGCCAAACTGATCTTAGAACAGCATTACTGACACTTCATGAATATGGTCTCAGGACTCCTCAATGATCAATGAACTCTTTGTAGTCAGACAGACAGAGCTCCCTCTCAAGTTTGAAAACACTGCTGAGGATCCGTTCGATACAGCTAGCTGTCTGTGACTCTAGATTTGGTTGACACGATCAAAAAGACCAAATTCCAGGAGGATTTCCATGTAAAGTGTTGTAATTATCATATCTCTGTGGAGCAGATGAAACATCTAAACGGATTCACCTCCGTGTTGTCACATGCACATAGATTATAGGCTACGACAAGGCAGGCATTTAGGGTTATTCAGGATTATTCAGCTGTCCCCATAGGAGAACCATTTTTGGTTCTAGGTAGAACCATTTATGGTTCCGGGAAGAGCTCTTTTGGTTTCCATCTAGAACCCTCTGTAGACATGGTTCTACATGGAAACCAAAAGGGTTCTACCTGGAACCAAAAAGCATTCTTCAAAGGGTTCTCCTATGGGGAACCCTTTTAGGGTTCTAGGTAGCACCTTTAGGTTCTAGGTAGCACCTTTTTTTCTAAGAGTGTACAATGGAAGTGTGCTGCAGCCGTGCTTGACTCTATTTAACTCTAGAATCTGCACCCTGCTGGTTTAAACCTGCATTCCCAAGCAGCCCCAACGTGCTAAAAGGGATACTTTGGGAATTTGGCCCTTTATCTACTTCCTCATAGCAGACACCATAGACTGCTAGTCATTGTGCTAACGCTAGTTAGCATTGGCTCGTGAAACTACCTCACTGACGAAATCTCCTTTAATGTTAAAGGGATACTTTGGGATTGTGGCAAAGAGGTAGTTTCGCGAGCCAACGCTAACACTCGCGCAATGACTAGAAGTCGATGGTATAATTTAATTGTGTCAATCTAACTGTGTTTTATGAATGTTATCCGCATTGTAATATTACATTTTGTGCGACTCAAGCCATTGTTTTCCGTGTGCGCATGCTCAGGCAACACAGATAAATATCACAGATGACAGGGGAAAGCTCTTAAGTCGCACAAAATGGAATATAACGTTGCGGAAAAAGTTAATAATGACACAACTGCATGTGTGCAACATCTAAAGACCTGCATCACTATACTGAGAGTGTTGCCATTTCTGAAAGGACATGTTTGTTGATGTTTTATCTAAGCCCTGACACTGCAGAACGAGCATGAGGAAGTAATAATGACATAATAAGTGCCATCTAGTAGACACTTTTATCCAGAGTGACTGACAGTCATGCTTGTTTACATGTTAAGTGTGTATCACTGGTTGGGGTAAGTTTCTCAAAAACAAGTGAAATTGCTTTTTTTTAAGTGTCTGGAGTCTATGAAGTTAACTTCTCCTTTAAGGCAATTCCTTCTGGAGACTGATCTCTAGGGTCATTTTCAATTACTTGTTGGAATAATCACTGATCTGACATGACTGGATTGGTGTATCATGCTGTTATGGAACACCTGCTGTCAAATCAAAGTTTTGCAGATATTATCGCAAGTGCAGCAAAATGCTTATGTGTCTACAGAAGCTCCAACAGTGCAGTAATAACCAGCAATACACAACAATACACACACAATCCACAAAGTAAAAATTAAGAAATTAAGAAATATCACAACGAGCTTTCAGTCTCTACACTACATGACCAAATGTATGTTGACACCTGCTCGTCAAACATCTCATTCCAAAATCATGGGCATTAATATGGAATTGGTCCCCCTTTTGCTGCTATAACTTCTGGGAAGGCTTTCCACTATATGTTGGAATATTTCTGCGGAGACCACAAGAGCATTAGTGAGGTTGGGCACTGACGTTAGGCGATGAGGCCTGGCCCGCAGTCCCAAAGGTGTTCGATGGGGTTGAGGTCAGGGCTCTGTGCAGGCCAGTCAAGTTTTCCTCACCGATCTCGCCAAACCATTTCTGTATGGCCCTTGCTTTGTGCTTAGGGGCATTGTCATGCTGAAACAGGAAAGGGCCTTCCCCAAACTGTTGCCAGAATGTTGGAAGCACAGAATCGTCTAGAATGTCACTGTATGCTATATTGTTAAGCTTTCCCTTCACTGGAACTAAGGGCCCTAGCCCGAAACTATGAAAAACATCCCCAGACCATTATTCCTCATCTACCAAACTTTACAGTGGGCACTATGCATTGGGGTAGGTAGCGTTCTCCTGGCATCCACCAAACCCAGATTCCTCCGTCTGACTGCCAGATAGTGAAGCGTGATTAATCAGTCCAGAGAACGCATTTCCACTGCTCCAGTATCCAATGGTGGCAGGCTTTACACCACTCCAGCCGATGCTTGGCATTGTGCATGGTGAGTTTAGGCTTGTGTGTGGCTGCCCAGCCATGAAAAGCCATTTCATGAAGCTCCCGATGGAAGTTATTGTATTGATGCTGCTTGCAGAGGCAGTTTGCAATTCCTTATTGAGTGATGCAACAGAGGACAGATGATTTATTTCTATACGCTACGCGCGTCAGCACTCAGCGGTACCGTTCTGTGAGCTTGTGTGGCCTACCACTTCGCGGCTCAGCCATTGTTGCTCCTAGACGTTTCCATTTCACAATAACAGTGACCGGGGCAGCTCTAGCAGGGCAGACATTTTATGAACTGACTTGTTGGTAGTCACTGAGCTCTTCAGTAAGACCATTCTACTGCCAATGTTTGTCTATGGATATTGCATGGCTGTGTGCTAGATTGTATAAACCTGTAAGCAATAGGCGTGGCTAGAAACTTGAAGCACCTTTGGCAGCGACTACAGCATTGAGTCATATTATGTATGACACTACAAGCCTGGCACACCTGTATTTGGGGAGTTTCTCTCATTTTTCTCTGCAGATCCTCTCAAGCTCTGTCAGGCTGGATGGGGAGCATTGCTGCACAGCTTTTTTTCAGGTCTCTCCGGAGATGTTCGATCAGGTTCAAGTCCGGGCTCTGGCTGGGCCACTCAAGCACACAGAAGCTGGGCATCCTGCGTTGTCTTGGTTGTGTGCTTAGGATCGTTGCCCTATTGGAAGGTGAACCTTCGCCCCAGTCTGAGGTCCTGAGCACTCTGGAGCAGGTTTTCATCAAGGATCACGCTGTACTTTGCTCCGTTCATCTTTCCCTCGATCCTGACTAGTTTCCCAGTCCCTGCCGCTGAAAAAAGTCCCCACAGCATGATGCTGCCATGCTTCACCATAGGGATGGTGCCAGGTTTCCTTCAGACGTGATGCTTAGCATTCAGGCCAAAAAGTTCAATCTTGGTTTCATCAAACCAGAGAATCTTGTTTGTCATGGTCTGAGAGTCCTTTCGGTGCCTTTTGGCAAACTCCAAACAGGCTGTCATGTGCCTTTTACTGAGGAATGGCTTCCGTCTGGCCACTCTACCATAAATGCCTGATTGGTGGAGTGCTGCAGAGATGGTTGTCCTTCTGGAAGGTTCTCCCATCTCCACAGAGGAACTCTGGACCTCTGTCAAAGTGACCATTGGGTTCTTGGTCACCTCCCTGACCTAAGCCCTTATCCCCCGATTGCTCAGTTTGGCCACTCTTCCAGCTCTAGGAACAGTCTTGGTGGTTCCAAACTTCTCCCATTTAAGAATGATGGAGGCCACTGTGTTCTTGTGGATCTTGAATGCTGCAGAAATGTTTTGGTACCCTTCCCCAGATCTGTTCTCAACACAATCCTGTCTCGGAGCTCTCCAGACAATTCCTTTGACGTCATGGCTTAATTTTTGGAACCTTATATATACAGGTGTGTGCCTTTTCAAATCATATCCAATCAATTGAATTTACCACAGGTGGACTACAATCAAGCTGTAGAAACATCTCAAGGATGATCAATGGAATCAGGATGAACCTGGGCTCAATTTAGCATCTAATAGCAAAGGGTCTGAAAAGGTATTTATCTTTTTATTTTTTAATACATTTGCAAAATTAAAAAAAAAACTGTTTTCCTTTTGTCTTTATTGGGTATTGTTTTTTAATTTTAGAGTAAGACTGTAATGTAACAAAATGTGGAAAAAGTCAAGGGGTCTGAATACTTTCCGAGGGCACTGTACATATAGAGTAGTTACTGTACATAGGATGACCCATGACTAGAACACAAGTATAAACACAGTTCAATGACTCTATGTCTCCTATTGGGCTGTGTTAGATCAGTGGTTACCTCAAAGAACGGAGGGATGGGAGGAAGTGAGTGAAGAAGGAGACGAGTTGAGGCTTTCCATACCCCCAAATGAATCTAACTAAACAAGCCCTACATCTGGCAGAGCATACCTTTGTAGTGAGGTGGTGGTGTCTTGTGGAGAAAAATGACTACATGCTTTGTTTATTAAATGCATTTGAAAATACCGTTTTTGGTTTATTTTCTCTGTGGTTGTTTCTATGAGAGCTTGTATATAGCCGGGGCAGAGCCCCAGACTCATCCACCAGAGTGGATCCCAGTGGACTTTCCCTCAGCGTTAGTTCACTCATGTTATGAAATGTTCACACTGCAAGGCTCTCACTACAATATTATCAAAGCAATCACAGAGGCTGGGGCTGTATGCCCCTACTGGCCGGCTGGCTGTCTGTGTGCATTGGTGCAAGATGTTTTAGCTTCTGAATATCAATACAAGTCATCCTACACATGCCATTTTTCTGTGAGAAAATATTGTTCATCGATAAGAATGAATCTCAGATTACTCAACGTGTTACAACATTGTGGCTTTGAAGTGGTCTACGTGGGAGAGGGCCAGTCTGTCTGGGTGGACATGGAAATTATGGAATGGATGTAGCATTGATGAATGTAGAAATAGTCTGGCACCCTGGCTAGCTTTGAAACAGTCTGGCAGGGAATAAATCAATGCTCAATAAATGAAATGGGGATTTGATTGATCCCTAACTGGTTCATACGCATACATTCATTTCAGATGTGGTATGAACAGAACTCTTTCGATACGCTTTTATTGTATGGGTGTATTCAAGGTTAGTAATTGAACAGGATACTGCATCTAGGAAACCACAGAAGAAAAACAGCCACTGCTTTATAACACAGACAAATACAAAATAGCTTCAGGGTCACCTTCTTCTCGAGAATATGTAAGGCACACAAGTTTGAAGGAGGCAAAAAAGTGACGTTTGAAAATGTTTATACTAAAACAACAGCACCTTGAGCATCCTAGAGAGGTAAGTACACACCTTGAACCACAGAGACACAAAAAGCGAATTAAATATGATATTTACTTCAATGCTGTGCCTTGAAATGACCTCAGAAGAACAGCTTCTCGTGTCTACAGGTGAACTCTAATCGAATGGGCTATGCACTTGCCGCACCAAGTGTTCTCAGAGCATAGATACATTGCCTTAATGTATTCCCTGTTCAACAAAAATCTGTATTTTGCCAGTGGTTTAATAATCACTCAGACAGCAGAAATAGATCCAAGCATAATGGGTTGCTGCTTGCTGCCTGTGTTATGCTTGCAGCTCAGTTCATCTCGTACTAACTAGATCTCACTGTTTTCATTGCTGGAGGTACAGTACGATGTATCCTGATGCTTGGTGTTCCTCACATTGGACTGGGTTGGGAACGGGTTGCAAGACTTAAATATTAGAACACTCAATTTAGCAATTCCTTCATTTAGATCATTTTGAGGCAGTTTACAAATGGACCAAAAGGTGACACAGTCTAAGACAGAGATCTCCATACTCAGAGGGCTGCTGTGAGTGCAGGATGTTGCCTCAACATAGCTGATCAGAATGAGAAACTTATAATGGCCTCAATCTGGATCACCTTTAGTTGAATCAGGTGTGTTAGTGCTAGGCTGGAACAAACACCTGCACACACTCTGACCAACTAGGACTGAGATTGGGAGGGGTGTATGGGTAGGTGCATTGCGTAAATCACACAAATATTTCAGGACTGGCTAATTCCAGTACTGACTGGATACTAGTTGCCACATAAACAATATGCAGTTTCGTCCTAGGTTTCGTTTCCTTCACTGTTTCCTTGCTGCTTTGTCAAACATTTATGTGAAGAAAGGCAAGAAAATCACATGTCAATAGGAGCTAGGCGGCCTTGCTGGATTAACAATAGCGAGGCGCTCTTCTGAAAGCTGACTGCTTCCTGCACTATCAGCACCACTGTCAGTGTCTATTCACTCAGCACTGATGGAAATGTGTCCTTCAGTGAGACAGCAAGATGTGAACAATGAGAGAGGGAGAAGAAAATGAGGGTGTGGAGATCACCAGCTGGCTTGGACAAAACTATGGAACCCTACTGTTCCTAAACTCATAAAACAGTACTGTGGAGTTGCAAATGGTTTTCACAGAAAAATACATCACTTCTAGTATGACTATACCGTTTTTGGAAATGCAGTGAATGGAATTGTTTTGGAGTGTTAGTATAGAAGTTGAACAATTAATAATAAGCTCATCAGCTTCAATTCTAACAGTCATAAACTGGTCTGTAACTTACAGTATCTAACTTATCATTGTGAATAATGAGCTATTTGTTAACTGAGAAAAGTACATATATTTTACCTCTCTGGTATATGTGACAATCAAATGATATATATATATATATATACAGTACCAGTCAAACATTTGGACACATCTACTCATTCAAGGGTTGTCTTTATTGTTACTATTATCAACATTGTAGAAAATACTGAAGACATTATAACTATGAAATAACATCTGGAATTATGTAGTAACCAAAAAAGTGTTAAACAGATCAAAATATATTTTTATATTTTATATTCTTCAAAGTAGCCACCATTTGCCTTGATTACAGCTTTGCATACTCTTGGCATTCTCTCAACCAGAGAGTTGAGAGAAAAAATGATAGTCCCACTAAGCGCAAATCAGATGGGATGGCGTATCGCTGCAGAATTCCGTGGTAGCCAATATAAATCACTGACAGTGTCACCAGCAAAGTACCCCGCACACCATCACACCTCCTCCTTCGTGCTTCACGTTGGGAACCACACATGCGGAGATCATCCATTCACCTACTCTGCGTCTCACAAAGACACGACATTTGGAGCCAAAAATCTTGAATTTGGACTCATTGGATCAAAGGACAGATTTCCACTGGTCTAATGTTCATTGCTCGTGTTTCTTGGCCAGAGCAAGTCTCTTCTTATATTTGGTGTCTGTTAGTAGTGGTTTCTTTGCAGCAATTTGACCACGAAGGCTTGATTCATGCAGTCTCCTCTGAACAGTTGATGTTGAGATGTGTCTGTTACTTGAACTCTGTGAAGCATTTATTTGAGGTGCAGTTAATTCTATTGAACTTATCCTCTGCAGCAGAGGTAACTCTGGGTCTTCCTTTCCTGTGGTGGTCCTCAGGAGAGCCAGTTTCATCATAGCGCTTGATGGTTGTTTGCGACTGCACTTGAAGAAACTTTTTCCAGATTGACTGACCTTCATGTCTTAAAGTAATGATGGACTGTTGTTTCTCTTTGCTATTTTGAGCTGTTCTTGCCATAATATGGACTTGGTCTTTTACCAAATAGGGCTATCTTCTGTATACCACCTATACCTTGTCACAACACAACTGATTGGCTCAAGCACATTAAGAAGGAAAGAAATTCCTCAAATTACCTTTTAACAAGGCACACTTGTTTATTGAAATGCATTTCAGGTGACCACCTCATAAAGCTAATTGAGAGAATGCCAAGATTGTGCAAAGCTGTCATCAAGGCAACGGGTGGCTACTTTGAACAATCTCAAATACAAAATATATTTTGATTTGTTTAACACTTTTTTGGTTACTACATGATTCCATATGTGTTATTTCATAGTTTGATGACTTCACTATCACTCTACAATGTTGAAAATAGTACAAAATAATGAAAAACCCTTGAATGAGTAGGTGTGTCCAAACTTTTGACTGTTACTGTATATACAGTATAGTATCCCATATCAGCCAAACTGTATGTGCAGTACTGCAGTATAATCATTTTGATCGTAAAGCTGTTACATCTACACTGAGGCAACCCGCTATTGATAATATCTATTCATAGGCCTATAACTTTGAAAAACATCAACCAGAATGTCAAGGCTTTCATGATGTCATGCTAACTGATTTAGTCATTCCAGAGGTGCATTCCATACCAAATTAACAAAAACCTTGAGGTATTTGCGCCTCAAGGACTTTCCAGTAATTACACAAATGGAGAGACATCTTTCCCATTCAAACTGAGTGTGTGAGAGATCAGAGAAAGTTGATTTGTTATTGTTTTCAAACAGAGGAGATGATCATCCAGCGTTTTGGTAAAAAATGATTGTAGGCCGAGTACATAGTCAGCTGTTCTATCGCGCTTGAAATGATGTCTGAGGGGGAAAGAACAGGGTTCGTTGTGTGAAGTAACGGCTTTGTTGTTGTAATATCGCAAACGGACGTGTCAGTTTCACGGATTCCAACTTTAATATCGATTCAGGAAATAATAAAGCATGACATTGTCATCTGAAGGCAAAATGGCGGTGTGGGAATACAATAGTCCAAATAGAACCAGAGGCCCTGGACTCATATCACATTCTATCCTATCTGCTCTGGGGCTCTCCCTAGGCACAAACTCCAGGCTTCGACTTGAACTGACATTTACAGGCAAAGGTTCTGTAAATTTGCTTTTAAAATCTATATGCATGGCATTTCTGTTCCCCTCATTGATTTGAGGGTAAGTGAACCAAATAGATTTGTTAGTGGTTGTCAAATCACAGGCCCAAAAGTGATGCAATGCATGTAATAGTCATAGCAAATCCATCATAGGGGAAAAATAATACATTTCTAGGCAAGCAACATCCAACAAGGGAAGGCCAGAAATGACATTTATATCATGCCATGTAAAGGTTGAGTGTTCTAAAATCAGATGACTTTGTATTGGGCTTGTAATGTTCCCACACACCCTCTCCTACCATCATCAGGCACTGAATTGAACTGTAAAAACGTGGCAGCGACTGACATCTGTTGGATAGTGATGGAACTGTATGTTGTTGTGGTAATATCCCAGCCAGGGACAGCAGATACCGATTGGACAGTTTTCGGGGCAACATATTATGGATTAGATGCCCTTGGCCCTGCGCTAGTACTATCCTGACTTTATTCATCGAGTGATTCTTCACTGCATGTCAGACGGACCATTACATGCTGTCGAAGGCGAATTCCCTCCCGTTTTATTGCTTATCAACGTTGTTGATTGTAGGCTAATCACGAGGATGTCCTGAATCAGAGTTCGACATAGGCACTGCTGTAACACTTGTGTTATTATTATGGTGATTTATGTGGCTTGTGGTAGTTCTTCGTGATATCAATCTTCGCTTCACTTGTAAATGTTATATTACCACTTCAAGGATAAACTTTTTCTAGACTTCTGGCTCCCTTCAAGTAAAAGAGCCGGAACATTTGGCTAACAAACTTCGTTTTTAGTTTTTTTAAAACCTTCATTTAACTAGGCAAGTCAGTTAAGAACAAATGTACAATGATGGCCTACCCCGGGCAAACCTGGACGAGGCAGGAACTCCCAATCTCGGCCGGATGCAATACAGCCTGGATTCGAACCGGGGACTAATTATGCAGTGCCTTAGACCGCTGCGCCACTCGGGAGCCCAATATGCGTATACATTCACCTAGTACAATGAAAGAAAATGCAACTTTCCAATGTACCGCCCAGAAGTTATGCTACCATTATGTCAGATCGTGAAATGCGTGTTCAAATACATTTGTACCCGGACAAATTATTAGATGGCCTGAAAAACTAAAACTAGTAGCAATATGCAAATCAGGTAGCCAAATGAACGGTTCTTTCATCCGATGCGAAAAGATCCGTTCGTTTGCGAACGACCCATCACAATATTATGTCAAATTGCAGCAACCGGTTTGAGCCTGATAAAGTTTTGTTTCTCAATTTATCGAGACTGCGGGCAGGGAATTAGTGTGAAAGAAAGGGAAGGGTAGCCTAAATAAATGGTGTCTGGTGTTTTTCAATTATTAATCTTTGTATTGATAAATAGGATATGGATTATAATTATTCCATAGACTATACATATTCTGCCCACGTGGTTGGACATTGGTCGCCTCCAGGGAGCGCCCTACACCTGCCAGTGTCCACGGTCACCTTTCATAGCACTAATGAATGACGTCGAACAATAACACCCTGCCCGCCTACCTTTCCCACCAACCGACTCACTGTTAATCGAAGCAGAAGTTTGACAGCTCAGCTTTTACCCCAGGCCGTCCTTTGAGAACGCGCCGTTTGCACTTCACTTTTGCCTTCGGAAGAAATTGTCTCTCTCTTTTTCATGATCGACTACTGTAGAAGGGAAAGACAGGTAAATAGGATCTTTCTCGGCAGTCTATATGGAGCGCGCCATGTTATGAAGAATTCAATGAGTCGATAGTGTCACATATTTATTCTGTCTGGGGAGTTTATTCTGGACATTTGTATTGTTTTTAACGGGCGCTGATAGGGATATAACCATGTCGAGGGACCCTGAAGAAGTGAACAAGCTCACCGAAAGTACATACAAGGTAAACGACCGTATGAGTTGCTTGAGTCAATGTATTATAATGAACTGTGAATGAACCTTTATGAGATACCATAAATGGTCGGGCTTTCCCCGTGAAAACACCTCCCATATAAACACCTGCAATGTTGTTTTACTATGTAGGGTAATAACTTCCTCAGTTGCCTGAATTCCGAAAGTGGTGTTGATAACAGGTTGCTCACTACTTGTGTCACCCAAATATTGTAGGCCTATAGCCAGAGAGACTAGATATACACTACACATGCAAAAGTATGTGGACACCCCTTCAATTTAGTGGATTAGACTATTTCAGCCACACCCGTTGTCGACAGTTGAGCTGCCCCAGTCAACTGTAAGTGCTGTTATTGTGAAGTGGAAACTTCTAGCTCAACTACGAACTGGTAGGCCACAAAAGCTCACAGAACTGGACCTCTGAAGCACGTAGCACATAAAAATCCTCTGTCCTCGGTTGCAACACTCACTACCGAGTTCCAAACTGCCTCTGGAAGCAACATCAGCACAAGAGCTGTTCGATGTGAGCTTCATGAAATAGGTTTCCATGGCCAAGCAGCCGCCCCAAGCCTAAGCTTACCATCCACAATGCCAAACGTCGGCTGGAGTGGTGTAAAGTTCGTCGCCATTGGACTCTGGAGCCGTGGAAACGCGTTCTCTGGAGTGATGAATCAAGCTTCACCATCTTGCAGACCGACGGACTAATCTGTGTTTGGTGGATGCCAGGAGAACACTACCTGCCCAAATGCATAGTGCCAGCCGTAAAGTTTGGTGGAGGAGGAATAATGGTCTGGGGCTGTTTTTCATGCTTTTGGCTGGGCCCCTTAGTTCCAGCGAAGGGAACTCTTAACCCTACAGCATACAATTACATTCTAGACGATTCTGTGCTTCCAACTTTGTGGCAACAGTTTGGGGAAGGCCCTTTCTGGTTTCAGCATGACAATGACCCCGTGCACAAAGCGAGGACCATACAGAAATAGTTTGTCGAGGTCGGTGTGGAAAAACTTGACTGGCCTGCACAGAACCCTGACCTCAACCCCATCGAACACCTTTGGGATGAATTGGAACGCCAACTGCGATCCAGGCCTAATTGCCCAATATCAGTGCCCGACCTCACTAATGCTCTTGTGGCTGAATGGAAGCAAGTCCCCGCAATAATGTTCCAACATCTAGTGGAAAGCCTTATCAGAAGAGTGGAGGCTGTTATAGCAGCGGTGGGGGCAACTCCATATTATGCCCATGATTTTGGAATGAGATGTTCGATGAGCAGGTGTCAACATACTTTTGGTCATGAAGTGTACTATTGTACTATGCTATGCATGTACAGTAGACACACATGCCATAGGCTACTAAGAACATTATGTAGAGGAGAGATGGGCAACTTTGAAGCAGGTGGGGTCCGCAGTGGCTCATGGGTCTGCGTACCCACATCCATATCCACACATGCAGTCAGAGCGGCCCTAGCCAAAGATCATTTTTAAAAAGTTTGAGTTAATTTCCTGCAATTGTACACATTTTGCCATTGGGTGGGGACAAATGTTTGCAGTATTTAATTATATCAGATGATCAATGGGACCCCCGGTTGGTAATTCCACCATGCTTAGCCTACTACAAGTTTAGATAGCTTGCCGTTAGATTCATTTACCAATCTAAAACAATGTTAGCTGACATTGGCTAATCAAGTGACTGGCATAACAAGCGATCTGGTGATGCACAACCACATTTGGAGAGTTGATCCGCAGGCTGCCAGTTGCCCATCCCTGATGTAGAGGCACAAAGCATTTCTGTCGTGAGAGTCTTCAGTTAGCCTACACCTCTTGTGCCTAGCATCATTGAGCAAGCTTTCAAGTAGCCTACTGTCTACTTAAGACTGTAGCCTATACAGTTAAGTTCACTGGGATAATGAATAAGGGTTGTCCTAACTATGCCCTTTTTCATAGTGTAGCCCAGCAGTGATGTATTGTCATGGTTTCATCGGCTACACTTGTCATTAGGCAGGGTCTGAGTCTGGGTGGTTATAGCGAATAGACAGAATAGAAAGCAGAATAGCAGAGAAGTACTCCCCCTCATTGTTTTCTCCACCACATTTAATCCTTTTTTATCCCATCATTACTTCACTAATGTACATTGACCACACACCAGCTGTGTCAGTTAATGGCCTCTCATTTTGACAGATGAGTAGGTGGTATAACATCTATTGCTGGGAAAGCTGTCTTTTTTGGTGTTTTTTTCCGTCTCTGTCTTGGGTCCCTTTTTCTACATTTGAGTATGAGAAATGCTACTTAGTGTTCTATCACAATACAATGACCCTAAGTGTTACAGTATCCACATCAATGGATTCATTTGACACTTGTCAAAGCCATTGGAAAAACACTTTTTAGTCATACCCATTAATTAACCCCCTAGAGTCGATGTCCGCACCCCCACATAATAACAAAATCCGCCTGTTTAAGCCAGAGATATCGGTGGCCGAGCTACAGCTGTGTTTGTCAGACTATGAGACATCCTGAAAATCGCTCTTCTCACAAAAACATCTGTAGTGTCCGAATGGTTTGGCCTACAGATGAGACTCTCACGAACACGATGGTGTTCTTCGTTTATTTCAAGAAAGCTTACAAGACTCGTCTGAATGTAACCTGGTACCAGTTAAACAATTAATTGTAATGTATGGAATTATTTTAGTGTCCCAAAAAAAGGGGTTAAATATGGGTAAAAATACAATACCAATTATTTCCTTATCTTTCTTATATCTCTTCTATCTCTCAGATATAAGGACAGACACTTCAAAACAAACTTCCTGATGATTTATTTTGCCATGTCTGAATCTGTTATTCAATGCGTTTCGATGGGCTAATAGCAGTAAGGCCAAATTCAGTGTTTCATCAAATATATCTGTTTTGATACCTAAAGGGGTCCTAATATGAAATCAAGCTTTATTTCTATAGCACATTTCAGACAGGAATGCAACGCAATGCGCTTCACAGGACAAAACATAAGACAATACAAATGTACTACGTAAGAGGATAAAAACTCAAGAATAACAATACAAACTGAAATAGAAAAAAGCACCCTGAGGAAAAGCACCCTGAGGAAAAGCACCCTGAGGAAAAGCACCCTGAGGAAAAGCACCCTGAGGAAAAGCACCCTGAGGAAAAGCACCCTGAGGAAAAGCACCCTGAGGAAAAGCACCCTGAGGAAAAGCACCCCGAGGAAAAGCACCCCGAGGAAAAGCACCCCGAGGAAAAGCACCCCGAGGAAAAGCACCCCGAGGAAAAGCACCCCGAGGAAAAGCACCCCGAGGAAAAGCACCCCGAGGAAAAGCACCCCGAGGAAAAGCACCCCGAGGAAAAGCACCCCGAGGAAAAGCACCCCGAGGAAAAGCACCCTGAGGAAAAGCACCCTGAGGAAAAGCACCCTGAGGAAAAGCACCCTGAGGAAAAGCAAAACTAAGAGGAAAGCTAAAAAGATTTCAAATCTAATAGCTAAATGATCCTTGGTATGACCATCTTTAAAACAATTCCATATGTTCACTTAATAGAACCCCCCCCACACACACACACACACACACGGATTAGACTCTTAAGGATTAATGAGCTATTACTGTGTAACTCGCTCTGCTTGGTGTCAAGTGTTGCACCCTCACAGTGCACACACTCGACAGGTTGTTGAGGTGTGCTTTCTCTCTGCGATATGAAAGAAAGAAGGAACAAGTGGATGCCTTGATGTGCCTCTCACTGGCGTTGAAGTCCACCTCAGAGAGCAGTTAGACTGAGTTAGACTTTGGTCCCCTGAGACAGTCAGAACAGGAACAGAACAGCCCCCCTTTAGCTCCTCTCTCTCCTTGAGGTGATGATGAAACGGAGGGAAAAGTGTCCACAGGTTTAATTATTTAGCTGCAGGGTTTGACTGTGGTAAGATTAGACAGCCTCCCTCTCCTACTCCAACATCACCAGTTAGGTCTCAGTGGTAGGCAAGTCAACTGAGCTGCTCCTGACTGCTTATTAACATGGTCTTTATTCCTAATATGATGTGAGTACATGCAAAAGAGGATCGAAATGGTCCTATTTAAAATATTACCTGGGAGCCAAGCAGCATTATGCAGGATTTTATTTCCTTCTGAATAATAGAGACCTGCTTGAGCGTAGTAATGGATGAATTATAACCTGCCTCTGTATTATAACATACATACATAAAATAAGAAGTTTACTGCCAGATCAGTTGACTCACCAGTGAATTGCATACGGTCTACTTTTCATTGTGTAGTCTACTGTTTACTGTGTGACTGAATAGCCATAACATTTTACATTGCACTGGCTTCTCCTCCTGCTTTGTTCATAGACAAGACTGTACTGATATGCTATTATGGTTTTATATATAATTTCCCGGATTCTTGGGTGTAACTCACCCGTATCTTTCCAACCAGTATGTAAACATGATGTAACAGGGCATGTCATTAACAAATAAGAAAGCTATCAAATAAGAGAGAAGAGAAGAAGTGTGTACAGGAAGATAGACCCCTGAGACAATGATCATGATCCCGCAGAGAATCAATTATATAGGATGATAACAGAGCTGACGTTACTGGTCCCCAAGGATCCATATCAATCAAATCCATTGTAATTTTATTGAATGGAGGCTTCTGGGAAAATGAAGAAAATATGACAGAGACTTCTGAGAGAGAACTTGCATTCCTGATTTATTGAAATCAATTGGAGCTGTCCATAAAAAAAGCCTCTTGATATTGGAAATGATCTCTAAACATGCATAATAACATGCATCACTCTCTCGCTTTCTGATTCTCTTTTTTCTCTCATCTACTCCCATATTCTGTTTCCATTTGTGTCTCTTTCTCAGTCAGAGGAATGGCAGTGTTGCCATTGGAATGCAGATGAAAGCCAGAGCCTTTGTCAATCTCTGGTTAATCATTGGCTGCTTTGGTCATAGTCTGTAGAGCTAACTGTATTAGTTTAGTTTAGAGGTTATTAGTCACATGCACAGGTTAGCAGATGTCATTACAGGGTAAAGGGAAATTCTTAAGCTCCAACAGTGCAGGTCAAGAGAAGTGAATGGGGCAATAACACAAATGATAATATACACTTATTTACCACTGTAACAATGATAAATGTCCGTGGGGACGGCAGGGTAGCCTAGTGGTTAGAGCATTGGACTAGTAACTGAAAGGTTGCAAGTTTGAATCCCCGAGCTGACAAGGTACAAATCTGTCGTTCTGCCCCTGAACAAATCAAATCAAATCAAATGTATTTATATAGCCCTTTGTACATCAGCTGATATCTCAAAGTGCTGTACAGAAACCCAGCCTAAAACCCCAAACAGCAAGCAATGCAGGTGTAGAAGCACGGTGGCTAGGAAAAACTCCCTAGAAAGGCCAAAACCTAGGAAGAAACCTAGAGAGGAACCAGGCTATGTGGGGTGGCCAGTCCTCTTCTGGCTGTGCCGGGTGGAGATTATAACAGAACATGGCCAAGATGTTCAAATGTTCATAAATTACCAGCATGGTCGAATAATAATAAGGCAGATCAGTTGAAACTGGAGCAGCAGCACAGTCAGGTGGAAGTTGAAACTGGAACAGCAGCATGGCCAGGTGGACTGGGGACAGCAAGGAGTCATCATGTCAGATAGTCCTGGGGCATGGTCCTAGGGCTCAGGTCAGTTGAAACTGGAACAGCAGCATGGCCAGGTGGACTGGGGACAGCAAGGAGTCATCATGTAAGGTGGTCCTGGGGCATGGTCCTAAGGCTCAGGTCCTCCGAGAGAGAGAAAGAAAGAGAGAAGGAGAGAATTAGAGAACGCACACTTAGATTCACACAGGACACCGAATAGGACAGGAGAAGTACTCCAGATATCACAAACTGACCCCAGCCCCCCGACACATAAACTACTGCAGCATAAATACTGGAGGCTGAGACAGGAGGGGTCAGGAGACACTGTGGCCCCATCCGAGGACACCCCCGGACAGGGCCAAACAGGAAGGATATAACCCCACCCACTTTGCCAAAGCACAGCCCCCACACCACTAGAGGGATATCTTCAACCACCAACTTACCATCCTGAGACAAGGCTGAGTATAGCCCACAAAGATCTCCGCCACGGCACAACCCAAGGGGGGGGGGGGGGGGGCGCCAACCCAGACAGGATGGCCACAACAGTGAATCAACCCACTCAGGTGACGCACCCCCTCCAGGGACGCACCCCCTGAGAGAGCCCCAGTAAGCCAGTGACTCAGCCCCTGTAATAGGGTTAGAGGCAGAGAATCCCATTGGAAAGAGGGGAACCGGCCAGGCAGAGACAGCAAGGGTGGTTCGTTGCTCCAGAGCCTTTCCGTTCACCTTCCCACTCCTGGGCCAGACTACACTCAATCATATGACCCACTGAAGAGATGAGTCTTCAGTAAAGACTTAAAGGTTGAGACCGAGTTTGCGTCTCTGACATGGGTAGGCAGACCGTTCCATAAAAATGGAGCTCTATAGGAGAAAGCCCTGCCTCCAGCTGTTTGCTTAGAAATTCTAGGGACAATTAGGAGGCCTGCGTCTTGTGACCGTAGCGTACGTGTAGGTATGTACGGCAGGACCAAATCAGAGAGATAGGTAGGAGCAAGCCCATGTAATGCTTTGTAGGTTAGCAGTAAAACCTTGAAATCAGCCCTTGCTTTGAAAGGAAGCCAGTGTAGAGAGGCTAGCACTGGAGTAATATGATCAAATTTTTTGGTTCTAGTCAGGATTCTAGCAGCTGTATTTAGCACTAACTGAAGTTTATTTAGTGCTTTATCCGGGTAGCCGGAAAATAGAGCATTGCAGTAGTCTAACCTAGAAGTGACAAAAGCATGGATTAATTTTTCTGCATCATTTTTGGACAGAAAGTTTCTGATTTTTGCAATGTTAAGTAGATGGAAAAAAGCTGTCCTTGAAATGGTCTTGATATGTTCTTCAAAAGAGAGATCAGGGTCCAGAGTAACGCCGAGGTCCTTCACAGTTTTATTTGAGACGACTGTACAACCATTAAGATTAATTGTCAGATTCAACAGAAGATCTCTTTGTTTCTTGGGACCTAGAACAAGCATCTCTGTTTTGTCCGAGTTTAATAGTAGAAAGTTTGCAGCCATCCACTTCCTTATGTCTGAAACACATGCTTCTAGCGAGGGCAATTTTGGGGCTTCACCATGTTTCATTGAAATGTACAGCTGTGTGTCATCCGCATAGTAGTGAAAGTTTACATTATGTTTTCGAATAACATCCCCAAGAGGTAAAATATATAGTGAAAACAATAGTGGTCCTAAAACGGAACCTTGAGGAACACCGAAATTTACAGTTGATTTGTCAGAGGACAAACCATTCACAGAGACAAACTGATATCTTTCCGACAGATAAGATCTAAACCAGGCCAGACCATGTCCATGTAGACCAATTTGGGTTTCCAATCTCTCCAAAAGAATGTGGTGATCGATGGTATCAAAAGCAGCACTAAGGTCTAGGAGCACGAGGACAGATGCAGAGCCTCGGTCCGATGCCATTAAAATGTCATTTACCACCTTCACAGTGCTATGATGGGGTCTAAAACCAGACTGAAGCATTTCGTATACATTGTTTGTCTTCAGGAAGGCAGTGAGTTGCTGCGCAACAGCCCTCTCTAAAATTTTTGAGAGGAATGGAAGATTCGATATAGGCCGATTAGTTTTTTATATTTTCTGGGTCAAGGTTTGGCTTTTTCAAGAGAGGCTTTATTACTGCCACTTTTAGTGAGTTTGGTACACATCCAGTGGATAGAGAGCCGTTTATTATGTTCAACATAGGAGGGCCAAGCACAGGAAGCAGCTCTTTCAGTAGTTTAGTTGGAATAGGGTCCAGTATGCAGCTTGAAGGTTTAGAGGCCATGATTATTTTCATCATTGTGTCAAGAGATATAGTACTAAAACACTTGAGCGTCTCTCTTGATCCTAGGTCCTGGCAGAGTTGTGCAGACTCAGGACAACTGAGGTTTGGAGGAATACGCAGGTTTAAAGAGGAGTCCGTAATTTGCTTTCTAATAATCATAATCTTTTCCTCAAAGAAGTTCATGAATTTATCACTGCTAAAGTGAAAGTCATCCTCTCTTGGGGAATGCTGCTTTTTAGTTAGCTTTGCGACAGTATCAAAAAGGAATTTCAGATTGTTCTTATTTTCCTCAATTAAGTTAGAAAAATAGGATGATCGAGCAGCAGTAAGGGCTCTTCGGTACTGCACGGTACCGTCCTTCCAAGCTAGTCGGAAGACTTCCAGTTTGGTGTGGCGCCATTTCCGTTCCAATTTTCTGGAAGCTTGCTTCAGAGCTCGGGTATTTTCTGTGTACCAGGGAGCTAGTTTCTTAACAGGCAGTTAACCCACTGTTCCTAGGCCGTCATTGAAAATAAGAATTTGTTCTTAACTGACTTGCCGAGTTAAATTAAGGTAAAAAAAAAAGAAAGGAGCTGACTAGTGGTGGCTGTTCAGCAACCTGATGCTCTGGGGGTAGAAGCTATTGGCCAGTGTGTCAGTTTTAGCCAAGATGCTCTTATACAGAGTGATGTAAGTGGGGAGGACAGGCCGTGCCTGAGATCCCTGAGGTTCTTCTTGGTCTTCCTGTGACACCTGGTGTTGTAGGGTAGGCAGTGTGCACCCAATGGTGCGTTGGGCTGAGTCCCACCCTCTGTAGCCGTGTGAATGGTGTACCTACTCACTCACTCACTCACTAACAAACACTAAAGAGAGAAAGTGAGAAAAGGCTGAGAATATCTCATGTTGATGTGACCCCATTTAACCCAACTACCCATCTTCTCTCCTCTTCCCAGAATGTAATGGAACAGTTCAACCCTGGGCTCAGGAACCTGGTCAACCTGGGGAAGAGCTATGAGAAATCAGTGGCAGGTGAGCAGCCGTCTTATTGCTGAACTGTCCTGTTCTGTATCCTATTGCCATGGCAGGTTACTTGGTTACCAGAACGAGTCTCTGACCAACATTTATCTTCAGTTATCTCATGCATTAGTCATAGAGGGGTTCATTGTTGAAAGATGTATTATGTGTATAATAAACAGTAGGTCTGATTTTAAATTCAGGGTGCTTGTGTAGTAGTTCTTTTACACTCTGCATGTCCACATTTAGTAAAGCCATACTTGTTTTTTTTACAGCGATGAGCCTGGCTGGAAAGGTGTACTTTGATGCGGTCTCTAAGATCGGAGAGAATGCTGCGGTCTCTCCTGTCTCCAGGGAGTTGGGTAAGTCTTACCTCCCTGGCCATGTTACAGTCCATATCTGAACGTCTCAGATTTAACTCCATTGAGACCCTTGGTAGACCTCTTTTGGATCTCTTATTGATCTTTGTAGATTCATCACCTGTCCCCTTGGCGAGGGGGATGGTGCCGATAGTCCCTCCCATCCCAATGCCTCCCACAAACCCAGCTGTGGAGCTGAGCTTTGGCTGGACTGTACTGTATGTACATGAGTTTTACTCCAACGTGGTCACCAGCCAGCCAATAGCTCCAGTAAAGTGGCACCCATACACCTTAAATATACTACACGTCCAACTGGGATTCAATCCCATGGAGGAAAACTGCACTGATTTGACTTGCTCTGCCCAGTGATCACACCAATACACTTTAGCACAGCAAGGATCCACATCTGTCCCCTGAATCTGGATGCTCATTTTCAGCACTGTGTGTGTGTGTGTGTGTGTGTGTGTGTGTGTGTGTGTGTGTGTGTGTGTGTGTGTGTGTGTGTGTGTGGTACTGTCTGGGCTTCCCTGCTGCGCTGGGGAAAGCTGCTGATTAAATCCTGCTGCACAGTAAGACTGAGCTATACTTGTCTTCCTACATTATCAGGACCTCAATGTCCTATCAATTCACCTGAATGTCCTGAATTTGTTCAAATGCTATTTTAAGCTTAAGGGTAGGGGTTTTGGGGTTAGGTGTTAGATTCAGGGTTTGGGAAAATAGGATTTTTAATGATCAAATTTGTACACTCCAAAAAGTCCAGAAATGTCATGAAAGCTGTGTGTGTGTGTCATGGTTTCCGTTAGCTGGTAATTGCTGGCTTTTGGCCAATAAAAATAAACGAAAAGACAATAAATAAAATTGTTGCTGGCCAAATTGACAGGGAGAAAGAACAATATTCAGTATTCATTTTTATTGGTGGAAATACCAGTCCAAACACATTTGATGTCACGCTTGTTAGTTTACAGGTTGATTTGCATAATTTAGTTGATTTAAATTGGTGCGTGTGTATTTTCGTTAGTGGTTATGTAGGCTATCGTATTTATCCAACACAACTGTCACACACGAGCAACATACAAAGCCTATTTTGAGTGGAATTTCTGCTGCAGCACCTCAGCTGGTTGCTGCTGGAGTAAAACCATAGCTGTGGGATGTAGGGGTGCTGCAGCTACTCAGCTGGTTGCTGCTGGAGTAAAACCATAGCTGTGGGATGTAGGGGTGCTGCAGCTCCTCAGCTGGTTGCTGCTGGAGTAAAACCATAGCTGTGGGATGTAGGGGTGCTGCAGCACCTCAGCTGGTTGCTGCTGGAGTAAAACCATAGCTGTGGGATGTAGGGGTGCTGCAGCACCTCAGCTGGTTGCTGCTGGAGTAAAACCATAGCTGTGGGATGTAGGGGTGCTGCAGCACCTCAGCTGGTTGCTGCTGGAGTAAAACCATAGCTGTGGGATGTAGGGGTGCTGCAGCACCTCAGCTGGTTGCTGCTGGAGTAAAACCATAGCTGTGGGATGTAGGGGTGCTGCAGCACCTCCAGCTGGTTGCTGCTGGAGTAAAACCATAGCTGTGGGATGTAGGGGTGCTGCAGCCATAGCCTCAGCTGGTTGCTGCTGGAGCTAAAACCAAGCTGTGGGATGTAGGGGTGCTGCAGCTCCTCAGCTGGTTGCTGCTGGAGTAAAACCATAGCTGTGGGATGTAGGGGTGCTGCAGCACCTCAGCTGGTTGCTGCTGGAGTAAAACCATAGCTGTGGGATGTAGGGGTGCTGCAGCTCCTCAGCTGGTTGCTGCTGGAGTAAAACCATAGCTGTGGGATGTAGGGGTGCTGCAGCTCCTCAGCTGGTTGCTGCTGGAGTAAAACCATAGCTGTGGGATGTAGGGGTGCTGCAGCTCCTCAGCTGGTTGCTGCTGGAGTAAAACCATAGCTGTGGGATGTAGGGTGCTGCAGCACCTCAGCTGGTTGCTGCTGGAGTAAAACCATAGCTGTGGGATGTAGGGGTGCTGCAGCACCAGCTGGTTGCTGCTGGAGCCATAGCTGTGGATGTAGGGGTGCTGCAGCACCTCAGCTGGTTGCTGCTGGAGTAAAACCATAGCTGTGGGATGTAGGGGTGCTGCAGCACCTCAGCTGGTTGCTGCTGGAGTAAAACCATAGCTGTGGGATGTAGGGGTGCTGCAGCACCTCAGCTGGTTGCTGCTGGAGTAAAACCATAGCTGTGGGATGTAGGGGGTGCTGCAGCACCTCAGCTGGTTGCTGCTGGAGTAAAACCATAGCTGTGGGATGTAGGGGTGCTGCAGCACCTCAGCTGGTTGCTGCTGGAGTAAAACCATAGCTGTGGGATGTAGGGGTGCTGCAGCACCTCAGCTGGTTGCTGCTGGAGTAAAACCATAGCTGTGGGATGTATGCTGCAGCACCTCAGCTGGTTGCTGCTGGAGTAAAACCATAGCTGTGGGATGTAGGGTGCTGCAGCACCTCAGCTGGTTGCTGCTGGAGTAAAACCATAGCTGTGGGATGTAGGGGTGCTGCAGCACCTCAGCTGGTTGGCTGGAGTAAAACCATAGCTGTGGGATGTAGGGGTGCTGCAGCACCTCAGCTGGTTGCTGCTGGAGTAAAACCATAGCTGTGGGAGCACCTCAGGGTGCTGCAACCTCAGCTGGTTGCTGCTGGAGTAAAACCATGTGGGGTGCTGCAGCACCTCAGCTGGTTGCTGCTGGAGTAAAACCATAGCTGTGGGATGTAGCACCTCAGCTGGGCTGCTGCAGCATGTAGGGTGCTGCAGCACCTCAGCTGGTTGCTGCTGGAGTAAAACCATATGTAGCTGCAGCACCTCAGCTGGTTGGCTGGAGTAAAACCATAGCTGTGGGATGTAGGGGTGCTGCAGCACCTCAGCTGGTTGCTGCTGGAGTAAAACCATAGCTGTGGGATGTAGGGGTGCTGCAGCACCTCAGCTGGTTGCTGCTGGAGTAAAACCATAGCTGTGGGATGTAGGGGTGCTGCAGCACCTCAGCTGGTTGCTGCTGGAGTAAAACCATAGCTGTGGGATGTAGGGTGCTGCGGTTTCCATGTTCTCCTTTCCAGCCCTTGTTATGAGCTGTCCTCCCTCAGCAGCCTACACTGTGTTAAGGGTTCTTCTGTCTCTGGTAAAGCTGTGCTGTTAGGTTCTGCTGTCTCTGGTAAAGCTATGCTGTTAGGGGTTCTGCTGTCTCTGGTAAAGCTGTGCTGTTAGGCGTTCTGCTGTCTCTGGTAAAGCTATGCTGTTAGGTGTTCTGCTGTCTCTGGTAAAGCTATGCTGTCAGGCGTTCTGCTGTCTCTGGTAAAGCTGTGCTGTTAGGGGTTCTGCTGTCTCTGGTAAAGCTGTGCTGTTAGGGGTTCTGCTGTCTCTGGTAAAGCTGTGCTGTTAGGGTTCATGTCTGTTAGGGGTTCTGCTGTCTCTGGTAAAGCTGTGCTGTTAGGGGTTCTGCTGTCTCTGGTAAAGCTGTGCTGTTAGGGGTTCTGCAGTCTCTGGTAAAGCTGTGCTGTTAGGGGTTCTGTTAAATCTGGTTTAGGGTCTCTGCTGTCTCTGGTAAGCTGTGCTGTTAGGGTTATGCTGTCTCTGGTAAAGCTATGCTGTTAGGGGTTCTGTCTCTGGTAAAGCTGTGCTGTTAGGGGTTCTGCTGTCTATGGTAATGCTGTGCTGTTAGGGGTTCTTCTGTCTCTGGTAAAGCTGTGCTGTTAGGGGTTCTGTTGTCTCTGGTAAAGCTGTGCTGTTAGGGGGTTCTTCTGTCTCTGGTAAAGCTATGCTGTTAGGGGTTCTTCTGTCTCTGGTAGTAAATCTGTGCTGTTAGGGTTCTCCTGTCTCTGGTAAAGCTGTGCTGTTAGGGGTTTCTTCTGGTAAAGCTCTGTTAGTCTTCTGTCTCTGGTAAAGTGCTGTTAGGGTTCTGCTGTCTCTGTTGTGCTGTTAGGCATTCTGCTGTCTCTGGTAAAAAGCTGTGCTGTTAGGCTTTGTCTCTGTAATGCTGTGCTGTTAGGGGGTTCTGCTGTCTCTGGTAAAGCTGTGCTGTTAGGGTTCTGCTGTCTCTGGTAAAGCTATGCTGTTAGGTTCTGCTGTCTCTGGTAAAGCTATGCTGTTAGGCGTTCTGCTGTCTCTGGTAAAGCTGTGCTGTTAGGGTTCTGCTGTCTCTGGTAAAGCTGTGCTGTTAGGGGGTTCTGCTGTCTCTGGTAAAGCTGTGCTGTTAGGGTTCTGCTGTCTCTGGTAAAGCTGTGCTGTTAGGGGTTCTGCTGTCTCTGGTAAAGCTGTGCTGTTAGGGTTCTGCTGTCCTCCATTGCAACTACCTTCCGCTGCTTTGCCTTTGTCCAGAGCAGTAACAGCAACCCAGTATGTGTTTCCATTGTCCAGTTTGTTTAATAGTGTACAATTGAATTCAATAGAATTCCCCTCAGGGGAAATCCAAATAAAGGATTGCGGTAGAGAACCCAGTCAGAGGCAGTCAGTAGCAGTTCTGGGTATGTGTCTGTAGTTTCTACTCCTCCTGGTCCTGTAACTGATCCATGTGAAAGGGAACCAGTTATAGGTGAGACTTTGACCTCTCCACCCAGCTGAGTCACACTGACCGCTGGCCCTAATCCTCCCCCTGTGTGTCTGAGTCGGGGACAGTCAGGGAAAAGGTGCAGGGTGTATAGAGTCCTCTGGTATGTGTCTAATCTAGCCTAATGAAGGCTGTTAACCCAGAACACTGAGTGTGAATACAGCTGTTTATAAACAGTGCATTCAGAAAATATTCAGACCCATTGATTCTTTCTACATTTTGTTACGTTACAGCCTTATTCTAAAATGTATTACATATTTTTTTCTCCTCATCAATCTGCACACAATACCCCATAATGACAAAGCAAGGTTTTTGACAATTTTGTAAATGTGTATATATTTATAAAAAAATGAACCACTGAAATATTACATATACATAAGAATTCAGACCCTTCACTCAGTAGTTTGTTGCAGCACCCTTGGCGGCGATCACAGCCTTGCGTCGTCTTGGGTATGATGCTACAAGCGTACAGCCTCGAGCCTTCTTGGGTATGATGCTACAAGCTTACAGCCTGGAGTCTTCTTGGGTATGACGCTACAAGCTTACAGCCTGGAGTCTTCTTGGGTATGATGCTACAAGCTTACAGCCTGGAGTCTTCTTAGGTATGACGCTACAAGCTTACAGCCTGGAGTCTTCTTGGGTATGATGCCACAAGCTTACAGCCTGGAGTCTTCTTGGGTATGACGCCACAAGCTTACAGCCTGGAGTCTTCTTGGGTATGACGCTACAAGCTTACAGCCTGGAGTCTTCTTGGGTATGACGCTACAAGCTTACAGCCTGGAGTCTTCTTGGGCATGACGCCACAAGCTTACAGCCTGGAGTCTTCTTGGGCATGACGCCACAAGCTTACAGCCTGGAGTCTTCTTGGGTATGAAGCTACAAGCTTACAGCCTGGAGTCTTCTTGAGTATGACGCTACAAGCTTACAGCCTGGAGTCTTCTTGGGTATGACGCTACAAGCTTACAGCCTGGAGTCTTCTTGGGTATGACGCTACAAGCTCACAGCCTGGAGTCTTCTTGGGTATGACGCTACAATTTTACAGCCTCGAGTCTTCTTGGGTATGACGCTACAAGCTTGGCATACCTATATTTCTTCTCTGCAGATCCTCTCAAGCTCTGTCAGGTTGGATGGGGAGCATCACTACACAGCTATATTCGGGTCTCTCCAGAGTTGTTCGATCTGGTTCATGTCCAGGCTCTGGCTGGGCCACTCAAGGACATTCAGAGACTTGTCCTGAAGCCACTCCTGCATTGTCTTGGCTGTGTGCTAAGGGTCTTGTCCTGTTGGAAGGTGAACCTTCACCCCAGTCGGTTTTCGTCAAGGATCTCACTGTACTTTGCGCTGTTCATCTTTCTCTCAATCCTGACTAGTCTCCCTGCTGCTGAAAAACATCCCTGCAGCATGATCCTGCCACCACCATGCTTCACCGTAGGGATGGTGACAAGTTTCCTCCAGACGTGATGCTTGGCATTCAGGCCAAAGAGTTCAATCTTGGTTTCGTCAGACCAGAGAATCTTGTTTCTCATGGTCTCAGAGTCCTTTGGTGCCTTTTGGCAAACTCCAAGTGGGATGTTGTGTGCCTTTTTACTGGGGAGTGGCTTCCGTCTGGTCACTCTACCATAAAGGCCTGATTGGTGGAGTGCTGCAGAGATGATTGTCCTTCTGGAAGGTTCTCCCATCTCCACAGAGATACTCTGGAGCTCTGTCAGGGTGACCATCGGGTTCTTGGTCACCACCCTTGACCAAGGCCCTTCTTCCCCAAATGCTCAGTTTGGCCAGGCAGCCAGCTCTAGGAAGAGTCTTGGTGGTTCAAAACGTATTCCATTTAAGAATGCTGGAGGCCACTGTTCTTGGGGACCTTCAATGCTGCAGACATTTTTTGGTACCCATCCCCAGATGTATGCCTCGACACAATCCTGTCTCGGAGCTCTACGGATAATTCCTTCAACCTCACGGCTTGGTTTTTGCTCTGAAATGCACTGTCAACTGTGGGACCTTATATAGACAGGTGTGTGCCTTTCCAAATCATGTCCAATCAATTGAATTTGCCACAGATGGACTCCAATCAAGTTGTAGAAACATCTCAAGGATGATCAGTGGAAACGGGATGCATCTGAGCTCAATTTCGAGTCTCATAGCAAAGGGTCTGAATACTTATGTAAATGAGGTATTTCTTGTTTTTATTTTGAAATAATTTGCATTAACATTTCTGAAAACCTGTTTTCGCTTTGTCTTTGTGGGGTTGTGTGTGTACATTGATGAGGATTTTTTTAAACATTTAATTATTTTTAGAATAAGACCTCAAGGTAACAAAATGTGGAAAAGGTGAAGGGGTCTGAATACTTTCCTTAATGTACTGTATAGCAGACCGCTCTGTAATGCTTAACCAGTGACCACCACATGCAGCTGCCTCTGAGAACAATGTGGCTTTACTCTTCACCAACTGGCTTGTCAGGACCAATGCGATCAATACAAAGAACTCTGATTTAATGTATAGTATAATCCAAAGTTGAGGCCCTCTCTATTTGAATTACAGTACATCGAAAGGTTGCAAGTTCAAATCCCCGAGCTGACAAGGTACAAATCTGTCGTTCTGCCCCTGAACAGGCAGTTAACCCACTGTTCCTAGGCCGTCATTGAAAATAAGAATTTGTTCTTAACTGACTTGCCTAGTTAAATAAAGGTAAAATAAATAACATAAATTCAGGAATTGAACTGGGCATGTACTCTAACTTCACGTGGAAATTATCTTTCACATCTTAAGTTCCTGCATTGACTTCTATTGAGTTGTCATATTGGGAAATGAATATGGCAGCAACTACTCCTTTCCAGGTCCTGTATGTAAAAAGTTCTGAGTGTCGGCCCATAACCACTAAGTCCTATTTCCTCAGCCTTTATCTTGGAACGTTAAAGTCGAAATTCATGGAAAAGCTGTAAGGACCAATGTCCTACCGGTCGGTCAATGATGAGGGTGCATGTTGCGAGAGCCTTCCTGTCGGAGCCTGATAAACCTTGAGTTGCAGCAGTCTCTGCATCAGTCAGGCCTCCCTCCGTGCCTCTGTAACCTGTGGAATATCTGGAGTCTACTGAGCTGCCACATAGAAACCTGAGCTGATCAGCCCAGAAACCAGAGACTCTTGAGTCAGTGGAGGATTGACTCATACCTTCCTTCCCTCCCTCTCCTGCTTCTTCCCTCCACATTCACCTCCTCCCCTCACTCCCTCTCCTGCTTCTTCCCTCCACGTTCACCTCCTCCCCTCCCTCCCTCTCCTGCTTCCTCCCTCCACCTCCAGGGTTCAAATGTCAGCATGAAGGACTGTCCTTTCATTCTTTCATCCAGGAAGCCAAACACCCAGACTCGTGACCTTTTCTGGTTGACATTGCTAACAGTCACTGTCACAGTTGACCTAATGAAGATGGAGGTTTGAACAAGACACAGTAGTCCTTACTGTTCTTAATATCATTAAACCCTGTTCTCTGTCTCACTGTCTCTGAGATGTAACCCAACTCTCTGTTCTCTGTCTCACTGTCTCTGAGATGTAACCCAACTCTCTGTTCTCTGTCTCACTGTCTCTGAGATGTAACCCAACTCTCTGTTCTCTGTCTCACGGTCTCTGAGATGTAACCCAACTCTCTGTCTCACGGTCTCTGAGATGTAACCCAACTCTCTGTTCTCTGTCTCACTGTCTCTGAGATGTAACCCAACTCTCTGTTCTCTGTCTCAGAGATGTAACCCAACTCTCTGTCTCACAGTCTCTGAGATGTAACCCAACTCTCTGTTCTCTCTCACAGTCTCTGAGATGTAACCCAACTCTCTGTTCTCTGTCTCAGTCTCTGAGATGTAACCCAACTCTCTGTTCTCTGTCTCACTGTCTCTGAGATGTAACCCAACTCTAGGTTCTCTGTCTCACTGTCTCTGAGATGTAACCCAACTCTCTGTTCTCTGTCTCACTGTCTCTGAGATGTAACCCAACTCTCTGTTCTCTGTCTCTGAGATGTAACCCAACTCTCTGTTCTCTGTCTCACGGTCTCTGAGATGTAACCCAACTCTCTGTTCTCTGTCTCACTGTCTCTGAGATGTAACCCAACTCTCTGTTCTCTGTCTCACTGTCTCTGAGATGTAACCCAACTCTCTGTTCTCTGTCTCACTGTCTCTGAGATGTAACCCAACTCTCTGTTCTCTGTCTCACTGTCTGAGATGTAACCCAACTCTCTGTTCTCTGTCTCACTGTCTCTGAGATGTAACCCAACTCTCTGTTCTCTGTCTCTGAGACGTAACCCAACTCTCTGGTCTGTCTCACAGTCTCTGAGATGTAACCCAACTCTGTTCTCTGTCTCAGTCTCTGAGATGTAACCCAACTCTCTGTTCTCTGTCTCACTGTCTCTGAGATGTAACCCAACTCTCTGTTATCTGTCTCACTGTCTCTGAGATGTAACCCAACTCTCTGTTCTCTGTCTCACTGTCTCTGAGATGTAACCCAACTCTCTGTTCTCTGTCTCACTGTCTCTGAGATGTAACCCAACTCTCTGTTCTCTGTCTCAGATGTAACCCAACTCTCTGTTCTCTGTCTCTGAGATGTAACCCAACTCTCTGTTCTCTATCTCAGTCTCTGAGATGTAACCCAACTCTCTGTTCTCTGTCTCACTGTCTCTGAGATGTAACCCAACTCTCTGTCTCACTGTCTCTGAGATGTAACCCAACTCTCTGTTCTCTGTCTCACTGTCTCTGAGATGTAACCCAACTCTCTGTTCTCTGTCTCTGAGACGTAACCCAACTCTCTGTCTCACTGTCTGAGATGTAACCCAACTCTCTGGTCTGTCTCACAGTCTCTGAGATGTAACCCAACTCTCTGTTCTCTGTCTCAGTCTCTGAGATGTAACCCAACTCTCTGTTCTCTGTCTCTGAGATGTAACCCAACTCTCTGTTCTCTGTCTCTGAGATGTAACCCAACTCTCTGTTCTCTGTCTCAGTCTCTGAGATGTAACCCAACTCTCTGTTCTCTGTCTCACTGTCTCTGAGATGTAACCCAACTCTCTGTTCTCTGTCTCACTGTCTCTGAGATGTAACCCAACTCTCTGTTCTCTGTCTCACTGTCTCTGAGATGTAACCCAACTCTCTCTGTTCTGTCTGTCTCTGAGATGTAACCCAACTCTCTGTTCTCTGTCTCAGTCTCTGAGATGTAACCCAACTCTCTGTTCTCTGTCTCACTGTCTCTGAGATGTAACCCAACTCTCTCTGTTCTCTGTCTCACTGTCTCAGATGTAACTCAACTCTCTGTCTCTGAGATGTGTAACCCAACTCTCTGTTCTCTGTCTCACTGTCTCTGAGATGTAACCCAACTCTCTGTTCTCTGTCTCTGAGATGTAACCCAACTCTCTGTTCTCTGTCTCAGTCTCTGAGATGTAACCCAACTCTCTGTTCTCTGTCTCACTGTCTCTGAGATGTAACCCAACTCTCTGTTCTCTGTCTCACTGTCTCTGAGATGTAACCCAACTCTCTGTTCTCTGTCTCACTGTCTCTGAGATGTAACCCAACTCTCTGTTCTCTGTCTCTGAGATGTAACCCAACTCTCTGTTCTCTGTCTCAGTCTCTGAGATGTAACCCAACTCTGTTCTCTGTCTCACTGTCTCTGAGATGTAACCCAACTCTCTGTTCTCTGTCTCACTGTCTCTGAGATGTAACCCAACTCTCTGTTCTCTGTCTCACTGTCTCTGAGATGTAACCCAACTCTCTGTTCTCTGTCTCACTGTCTCTGAGATGTAACCCAACTCTCTGTTCTCTGTCTCTGAGATGTAACCCGACTCTATGTTCTCTGTCTCACGGTCTCTGAGATGTAACCCAACTCTCTGTTCTCTGTCTCAGAGACGTAACCCAACTCTCCGTCTCACTGTCTGAGATGTAACCCAACTCTCTGGTCTGTCTCACAGTCTCTGAGATGTAACCCAACTCTCTGTTCTCTCTCACAGTCTCTGAGATGTAACCCAACTGTCTGTTCTCTGTCTCAGTCTCTGAGATGTAACCCAACTCTCTGTTCTCTGTCTCACTGTCTCTGAGATGTAACCCAACTCTCTGTTCTCTGTCTCACTGTCTCTGAGATGTAACCCAACTCTCTGTTCTCTGTCTCACTGTCTCTGAGATGTAACCCAACTCTCTGTTCTCTGTCTCTGAGATGTAACCCAACTCTCTGTTCTCTGTCTCACGGTCTCTGAGATGTAACCCAACTCTCTGTTCTCTGTCTCAGTCTCTGAGATGTAACCCAACTCTCTGTTCTCTCTGTCTCTGAGATGTAACCCAACTCTCTGTTCTCTGTCTCAGTCTCTGAGATGTAACCCAACTCTCTGTTCTCTGTCTCACTGTCTCTGAGATGTAACCCAACTCTCTGTTCTCTGTCTCACTGTCTCTGAGATGTAACCCAACTCTCTGTTCTCTGTCTCACTGTCTCTGAGATGTAACCCAACTCTCTGTTCTCTGTCTCACTGTCTCTGAGATGTAACCCAACTCTCTGTTCTCTGTCTCACTGTCTCTGAGATGTAACCCAACTCTCTGTTCTCTGTCTCACTGTCTCTGTAACTCTCTCTGTTCTCTGTCTCTGAGATGTAACCCAACTCTCTGTTCTCTGTCTCACTGTCTCTGAGATGTAACCCAACTCTCTGTTCTCTGTCTCACTGTCTCTGAGATGTAACCCAACTCTCTGTTCTCTGTCTCACTGTCTCTGAGATGTAACCCAACTCTCTCTGTTCTCTGTCTCACTGTCTCTGAGATGTAACCCAACTCTCTGTTCTCTGTCTCTGAGATGTAACCCAACTCTCTGTTCTCTGTCTCACTGTCTCTGAGATGTAACCCAACTCTCTGTTCTCTGTCTCACTGTCTCTGAGATGTAACCCAACTCTCTGTTCTCTGTCTCACTGTCTCTGAGATGTAACCCAACTCTCTGTTCTCTGTCTCTGAGATGTAACCCAACTCTCTGTTCTCTGTCTCACTGTCTCTGAGATGTAACCCAACTCTCTGTTCTCTGTCTCACTGTCTCTGAGATGTAACCCAACTCTCTGTTCTCTGTCTCACTGTCTCTGAGATGTAACCCAACTCTCTGTTCTCTGTCTCTGAGATGTAACCCAACTCTCTGTTCTCTGTCTCACTGTCTCTGAGATGTAACCCAACTCTCTGTTCTCTGTCTCTGAGATGTAACCCAACTCTCTGTTCTCTGTCTCACTGTCTCTGAGATGTAACCCAACTGTCTCTGAGATGTAACTCTCTGTTCTCTGTCTCACTGTCTCTGAGATGTAACCCAACTCTCTGTTCTCTGTCTCACTGTCTCTGAGATGTAACCCAACTCTCTGTTCTCTGTCTCTGAGATGTAACCCAACTCTCTGTTCTCTGTCTCACGGTCTCTGAGATGTAACCCAACTCTCTGTTCTCTGTCTCTGAGACGTAACCCAACTCTCTGTCTCACTGTCTCTGAGATGTAACCCAACTCTCTGGATGGTTTGAAACTCGAGAAGTAAACTGAAGTGCAGCAATGCACAGTGTCACCTCTCATGTGTCTGCCAGGCAGCTCCTTCTCAACCAGTGCTGTGAGGCAAGTTGTTAGTCTCACTGTGAAAAATGTAGTTTTGTTTTTGGACAGCGTTCCTATTCTGTCCTGTCACCATGGATGGCCAGATTATCTGAAAGCCCGTCCAGATGGTGCCTTTGTCCACCCCAGTGTTGTGAAGTAGGATGTTGTCTCGCTGGGACAACGTTGGGAGAACGTTCCCACTGTCCCATCACACACACACACTGCCGTCTGCTCCAGTGTTTTGAATGGCTAACAACCCATTTAGATAACCCATGTTTTGCAATGTGTCAGGTGGCACCTGCTGTTGATGCTAGGATTCTTTTCCCTGCAGTCAAAAACATCGGAGGGACTGTGGGACGATTTGCATGCAAGCAATAGAGATGCTTTTTCCCAAACAACTTGGAGTGAGTGTGTTTGTGTGTACATTCCAGATGTTATCAGATGTAAATTATGATTATTTATCTATTGCATACTGCAGATTATAAACTGGGTGGTTCGAGCCCTGAATGCTGTGGTATATCAGACTGTATACCAACATGTATTTTTTCTGCTCTAATTACATTGGTAACCAGTTTATAATAGCAATAAGGCACCTCAGGGGGTTGTGGTATATGGCCAATATTCATTCCATTGCTAATGCCTGTATCCAGACACTCTGCATTGCTTCGTGCATAAGAACAGCCCTTTACCGTGGTATTTTGGCCATATACCACACCCTCTCGGGCCTTATTGCTTAAATATACACAGTGTACAAAACATTAGGAACACCTTCCTAATATTGAGTTGCACCCGCTTTTGCCCTCAGAACAGCCTCAATTCGTCTGGGCATTAACTCTACGAGGTGCCGAAAGCGTTCCACAAGGATGCTGGCCCATGTTGACTCCAATACTTCCCACAGTTGTGTCAAGTTGGCTGGATGTCCTTTGGGTGGTGGACCATTCTTGAGACACACGGGAAACTGGTGTGTGAAAAACCCCAGCAGCATTGCAGTTCTTGACACAAACTGTTGCACCTGGCACCTACTACCATACCCCTTTCAAAGGCACTTATATGTTGTCTTGCCCATTCACCCTCTGAATGGCACACATACACAATCCATGTCTCACTTGTCTCAAGGCTTAAAAATTCTTCGTTAACCCGTCTCCTCCCCTTCATCTACACTGATTGAAGTGGATTTAACAGGTGACATCAATAAGGGATCATAGCTTTCACCTGGATTCACCTGGTCAGTCTGTCATGGAAAGATCAGGTGTCCTTAATGTTTTGTACACTCAGTGTATATAGTTGTGTAAGTTATGTTTTGGGACAAACACTTTGGGACAAAGACTTCAAAAATGTAACTTATTGGCATTCAACTTGCCTGGACACCAATCTGCTCAAACAAATGATATATTCATGTTGCTTTATTTTAGAAAGCCAGTGACTGTTTCAAGACTTCCCATCCTAACCTGTAATGAATATCACTGAGCACTGCAGTCATATTGATGTACAGTCATCTGTCTAATTTGCATTTGTTTCCTGCAGCCATTACTGATCCAATCTCCTCATCACAGAATAGTCTCCTTATCCTGGAATAGTCCCACATAATCTTTCTGTTTATGGCTGCTACTGAAATTAGCCTTATGTCCCATTTATTATTTTACATTTTTTTAACCTTTTTATTTAACTAGGCAAGTCAGTTAAGAACAAATTCTTATTTACAATGACAGCCTTGGAACAGTGGGTTAACTGCCTTGTTCAGGGGGAGAATGACATGTTTACCTTGTCAGCTCAGGGATTCGATCTAGCAACCTTTCGGTTATTGTCCCAACGCGCTAACCACTAGGCTACCTGCTGCCCCCATAGGGCCCTATTCCCCAGAAAGTACACTGCATATGGAATAAGGTACCATTTAGGGGTTTCTTAATGTTGTGAAAAACCCTTTACCGAAAAGGGATGTTTTGTTTTTTCACCCACAAAATCACAGTGCTGTTATCACAAACACATTATTTTCTGTGTTATAGACTAACTAGACAATAGGCAATAAAGGCCATGGGGAAAGTTGTGTAGTTGAAGTATAACAACTACTTAGGTGTATTTGCGAGGGATGCATGACAAGACAATGCAAGATGCAGATTACTAAGACATATGCGCCCCATGGTTCTTTCTGCTTACCCTCTCCTCTCTCTCCCTCATGCTGGCTTGCCTGGGGCGTATTCATTACACTGATTCTGTTGCAAAACGTTTCTGAATGGAAGCAAACGGAACGAAACTGAGAAGGACCTACCTGAATTTGTCCAATAGAAACTCTTGTTTTAGTTGCCATCTGTTTGCACTAATGATTACACCCCTGCTCTTCTTTTTGGTAATGATGCGAGTGTGTGTTCAGTCTGTTGCCTGTAGAATATCCTATTGATTGATTGATGATAGACAGGTCCTGCTTCACTGAAGTTGCAAGCCAAGAAATTGGGAGATACAGCATTCCAAATTTGCGATACTGTTGAAGTGGGAAGTTTATATACACCTTAGCCAAATACATTTAAACTCAGTTTTTCACAATTCCTGACATTTAATCCTCGTAAAAATTCCCTGTCTTAGGTCAGTTAGGATCACCACTTTATTTTAAGAATATAGAATAATAAGTGGGTCAGAAGTTTACATACACTCAATTATTTGGTAGCATTGCCTTTAAATTGTTTAACTTGGGTCAAACATTTTGGGTAGCCTTCCCCAAGCTTCCCACAATAAGTTGGGTGAATTTTGAAAAACAAAATCCTCCTAACAGAGCTGGTGTAACTGAGTCAGGCTTGTAGGCCTCCTTGCTCGCACACACTTTTTCAGTTCTGCCCACACATTTTCTATGGGATTGAGGTCAGGGCTTTGTGATGGCCATTCCAATACTTTGACTTTGTTGTCCTTAAGCCATTTTGCCACAACTTTGGAAGTATGCTTGGGGTCATTGTCCATTTGGAAGAGCCGTTTGCGACCAAGCTTTAACTTCCTGACTGATGTCTTGAGATTTTGGTTTAATATATCCACATAATTTTTCGTCCTCATGATGACGTCTATTTTGTGAAGTGCATCAGTCCCTCCTGCAGCAAAGCACCTCCACAACATGATGCTGCCACCCCCGTGCTTCACGGTTGGGATGGTGTTCTTCGGCTTGCAAGCCTCTCCTTTTTCCTCCAAACATAACGATGGTCATTATAGCCAAACAATTCTATTTTCGTTTCATCAGACCAGAGGACGTTTCTCCAACAAGTATGATCTTTGTCCCCAGTGCGGTTGCAAACCGTAGTCTGGCTTTTTTATAGCGTTTCAGAGCAGTGGCTTCTTCCTTGCTGAGCGGCCTTTCAGGTTATGTTGATATACTTTTGTACCTGTTTCCTCCAGCATCTTCACCAGGTCCTTTGCTGTTGTTCTGTGATTGATTTGCACCAAAGTACGTTCATCTCTAGGAGACAGAACGCGTCTCCTTCCTGAACAGTATGACTGCTGCGTGGTCCCATGGTGTTTATACTTGCGTACTATTGTTTGTACAGATAAACGCGGTACCTTCAAGCGTTTGGAAATTGCTCCCAAGGATAAACCAGACTTGTGGAGGTCTTGGCTGATTCATTTGATTTTCCCATGATGTCAACTAAAGAGGCACTGAGTTTGAAGGTAGGCCTTGAAATACATCCACAGGTACATCTCAATTGACTCAAATTATGTCAATTAGCCTATCCAACTTCTAAAGCCATGACATTTTCTGTAATTTTCCAAGCTGT
This sequence comes from Oncorhynchus nerka, assembly GCF_034236695.1. NCBI lineage: Eukaryota > Metazoa > Chordata > Actinopteri > Salmoniformes > Salmonidae > Oncorhynchus > Oncorhynchus nerka. The sequence continues at coordinate 33,249,603 of NC_088421.1, forward strand.
TTAAAGGCACACTCAACTTAGTGTATGTAAACTTCTGACCCACTGGAATTGTGATACAGTGAATCATAAGTGAAATAATCTGTCTGTAAACAGTTTTTGGAAAAATGACTTTTGTCATGCACAAAGTAGATGTCCTAACCGACTTGCCAGAACTATAGTTTGTTAACAAGAAATTTGTGGAAAAGTGAGTTTTAATGACTACAACCTAAATGTACAGTCGTGGCCAAAAATATTGGCACCCCTGCACTTTTTTCAAACAATGCAGCATTTCTTCCAGAAAACTGTTGAAATCAAAACATATTTTGGTATCCACATATGTATGTCTTCAGTGTGCAGTTGAACAAAACAAAATACATTAATAATTTACTGAATCTTTGCTAATTCCACAAAGAAATCCTAAAATAAGATGATTCTCATTTACTTTGGAATTGAACTCACCTAAGGTGAGTTGAAGGTGCCTGCAGTATAAAACTCACATATTAAACCAGTTTAAATAGAGAAAATGACTCATTGTTTTGTTTAACTGTGTGTACTGACAAACATGGATGAAAGAAAGAAAACAGAGTTATCTGAGGTCAGACACAAGATTACAAGTCCATCTCCAGAGACCTTGATGTTCCTGTTTCCACCGTACATAATGTTATCAAGAAGTTTGTGGCCCACACCCTGTCGCCCACCTCCCAGGAGGCCGAAGAGACCTTGATGTTCTGTTTCCACCGTACATAAATGTTAACAAGAAGTTTGTGGCCCACACCACTGTCTCCCACCTCCCCTGGAGGTGGCCGCAAGAGACCTTGATGTTCCTGTTTCCACCGTACATAATGTTATCAAGAAGTTTGTGGCCCACCCACTGTAAGCCCACCTCCTGGAGACCTTGATGTTCCTGTTTCCACCGTACATAATGTTAACAAGAAGTTTGTGGCCCACACCACTGGCGCCCACCTCCTGGGGTGGCACAAAAGACCTTGATGTTCCTGTTTCCACCGTACATAATGTTATCAAAAGTTTGTGGCCCACACCACTGTTCGCCCACCTCCTGGAGGCCGCAAGAAGACCTTGATGTTCCTGTTTCCACCGTACATAATGTTATCAAGAAGTTTGTGGCCCACACCACTGTCGCCCACCTCCCTGGAGGCCGCAAGAGAGACCTTGATGTTCCTGTGTCCACCGTACATAATGTTAACAAGAAGTTTGTGGCCCACACCACTGTCGCCCACCTCCCTGGTGGTGGTCGCAAGAGAGACCTTGATGTTCCTGTGTCCACCGTACATAATCTTATCAAGAAGTTTGTGGCCCACACCACTGTCTCCCACCTCCCTGGTGGCCGCAAGGGAGACCTTGATGGAATTGTGCAGCGAAGGATTGTTTGAATTGTAGAGAAATCACCTTGGTCAAGTACCACACAAATTCAAGCTGATCTTCAGACACAAGGTACGACAGTTTCAACTAGCACAATCTGCCACCAACTCAATGAAAGGGGGTTATATGGTAGGAGACCCAGGAGGACCCCACTGCTGTGAGAAAGACATAAGAAAGCCCGGCTGCAATTTGACAAAACACACCTGAACATGCCAAAACCCTTCTGGGTTTTGTGAACAGATGAGACCAAAATAGAGCTATTTGGTAAAGCACACAATCTCTATGTTTACAGAAAACAAAATTAAGTTTTCAAAGAAATGAAACACCTTCCCTACAGTCAAACATGGAGGAGGGTCATTGATGTTTTGGGGTTGCTTGCTGCCTCTGGCGCTGGGTTCCTTGAACATGTACATGGCATCATGAAATCAGGAGAATACCAAGGTATTTTGGAGCACAATGTTGGACCCGGTGTCAGAAAGCTGGGTCATGGGTCTTCTAGCAGAACATTGACCCCAAACACACATCAAAAAGCACCCAAGAATGGTTCAAGACAAAACGTTGGACTGTTCTGAAGTGGCCAGTGGAGAGGTCTGAAAACCGCAGTTGGGAAAAGGCACCCTTCAAATCTGGGAGAACTGGAGCAGTTTGCACAAGAGGAGTGGGCCAAACTACCAGTACAGAGGTTCAGGAAGCTCATTGATGGTTATAGGAAGGGCTTGATTGCAGTTATTTTGACCAAAGGCAGTGCTACCAAATATTAAGTCTAGGGTGTCAATAATTTTGTCAATGCCATTCCTCTTTATTTTCTGATTTAAATGGATATATTAAGTTCTGCATCAAAAACAAAGGTTCTGTAATATTTACAGTAAAATAAATAATTGTGGATACCAAATACTTTGTTCAATTTCAACTTATTTTTAGAGAAAATTGTGAGTTACTGGCAAGGCAAGGGTGCCAATATTTTTGGCCACAACTGTATGTAAACTTCCGACTTCAACAGTAGATGGGCCTAGTACATGGTTCTGACTCCGTCTGCCTGATGGCCAACCTGCTTATACTGTGCCCCTCCTCTCTATCTCTGTCCCTTGCTAGCTCACAATGAAAGATGCGAGTGTGCGGAAATACGGCAAATACAGTCTCCTGCGTTCCAAAAATACTGAACAAAATACTGAATCTTAGGAGTCAATTCCTGGCGAAATCTAATCTCGATACTCAGCAATGGGAGTCGACACCAGAAAGTTTAGGCTTGAGATTTTATTTATTTGCACCAAAAAAAAAAAAAAGAAGTGCACTACTGGGTGATTTGAAAAGTCATAGTCAATAGATGAATAATATAATACTTTTAGCAACAACAAAAAAATCCTTAATTTACAGTCTGTAGACACTATGAGAATAGAAGGGTTCAGAACTTTTGTGAACCATCACAGCACAGTTAAAAATAGAAAATGGATGGTGTACAGAGATAGATGGGAGGGGTTAAGTGGAGCTGAAGGGTGGTACTAAAAACTAAAGATGACTAATAAAATATACTGTGTCTGTAAAATGTATATAGATTCAGAACTTTATTTTTCAATGGCAGGGACTGGGAGACTAGCCAGGATCGAGGGAAAGATGAACGGAGCAAAGTACCGATAGCTCCTTGATGAAGAGCGCTCAGGACCTCAGACTGGGGCAAAGGTAGACCTTCCAACAGGACAACGACCCTAAGCGCACAGCCAAGACATCGCAGGAGTGGCTTCTGGACAAGTCTCTGAATGTCCTTGAGTGGCCCAGCCAGAGCCTGGACTTGAACCTGATAGAACATCTCTGGAGAGACCTAAAAATAGCTCTTCAGCGACGTTCCCCATCCAACCTGACAGAGTTCGAGAGGATCTGCAGAGAAGAATGGGAGAAACTCCCCAAATACAGGTGTACCAAGCTTGTAGTGTCATACCCAAGAAGACTCAAGGCTCTAATCGCTGCCAAAGGTGCTTCAACAAAGTACTGAGTAAAGCATCTGAATACTTATGTAAATGTGATATTTACGTTTTTTTTTTTAAACCTGTTTTTATCTTTGTCATTATGGGGTATTGCATGTAGACTATTTAAAAAAACGATTTAATCCATTTCAGAAAAGGCTGTAACATAACAATATCAGGAAAAAGTCAAAGGGTCTGAATACTTTTCGAATGTGAAGATGCAATTTTTTTATTATTGTGAAATAAGCAAGAAATAAGACGGGAAAAAACAGAACTTGAGCGTGCATAACTATTCACCCCCCCAAGGTCAATACTTTGTAGAGCCACCTTTTGCAGCAATTACAGCTTCAAGTTTCTTGGGGTATGTCTCTATAAGCTTGGCACATCTAGCCACTGGGATGTTTGCCCATTCTTCAAGGCAAAACTGCTCCAGCTCCTTCAAGTTGGATGGGCCCGCTGGTGTACAGCAATCTTTAAGTCATATCACGTATTCTCAATTGAATTGAGGTCTGGACTTTGACTAGGCCATTCCAAGACATTTAAATGTTCCCCTTAAACCACTCAAGTGTTGCTTTAGCAGTATGCTTAGGGTCATTGTCCTGCTGGAAGGTGAACCTCTGTCTAAGTCTCAAATCTCTGGAAGACTGAAACAGGTTTCCATCAAAAGTGTCCCTGTATTTAGCACATCCATCATTCCTTCAATTCTGACCAGTTTCCCAGTCCCTGCCGATGGGGAAAACATCCCCACAGCATGATGCTGCCAACACTATGCTTCACTGTGGGATGGTGTTAGGTGTTGGGTTAGCGCCAGACATAGCGTTTTCCTTGATGACCAAAAAGCTCGATTTTAGTCTCATCTAACCAGAGTACCTTCTTCCATAAGCAAACGTGTTTGCTTATTTTTTTCTTTCAGCAATGGATTTTTTCTGTCCACTCTTCCATAAAGCCCAGCTCTGTGGAGTGTACGGCTTAAAGTGGTCCTATGGACAGATACTCCAATGTCCTCTGGAGCTTTGCAGCTTCTTCAGGGTTATCTTTGGTCTCTTTGTTGCCTCTGATTATTGCCCTCCTTGCCTGGTCTATGAGTTTTGGTGGGCGGCCTTCTCTTGGCAGGTTTGTTGTGGTGCCATGTTCTTTCAAAAAAAATATATAATGATTTTAATGGTGCTCCATGGGATGTTCAAAGTTTGGGATATTTTTTTTATAACCCATCCTGATTTGTTCTTCTCCACAACTTTGTCCCTGACCTGTTTGGAGAGCTCCTTGGGCTTCATGGTGTCTTGCTTGGTGGTGTTGCAGACTCTGGGACCTTTCAGAACAGGTGTATATGTATATTAACCCATATATACTGAGATCATGTCACACTTAGATTGCACACAGGTGGACTTTATTTACTAAATATGTGACTTCTGAAGGTAATTTGTTGCACCAGATCTTATTTAGGGGCTTCACAGAGAAGGAGGTGAATACATATGCACACCACTTTTCCATGTTAAATTTTTTTCATTTCACCTCACCAACTTGGACTATTTTGTGTATGTCCAATTGCGCCACCTCAAAAGCTAGGTAATGAGGCGACGCAAGCGGGACACTTGAGGCTGATAAGTACGTTTTAAACATCCTCATGTGCTACACTTGTTGCTTGGCAACATTCTGTCCATACACACTGCATATAAACAAATTATGAGTTGTTGTTACTGCAAAATATATGCAAAATATATGTCTTCCAGGCTCCACTTAGTTTTAGGATCAGCATCAAAACGTTTTCCTTCTTGAAACTTAGTTATACAAAAAGTCAACGTGGTAATCAGTAGGACATTGCGAGCTACATTTTCAAAGTATTGTAGCAGCAGTTTAGCTGAGATGAAGGAGCTGTGTTGTCAATGGATACTTTGCTGGTGAATTATTTTGTGGTGAGAGATATTTGGATTTAAGTGACACTAACAATGGGATAAGTTGAATGGTAGGTCAGGGGTCTGAACATGGTGCCATGCACAGGCTTCTTTCACAGAGCTTTCTCTCTCCCTGCACAGGCCCCTCTCGCTCTCTCTCTCCTTCCTATTTCTCCTAGTGCCACCCCACTATCTGTTTCCGTCTCATCTACCACACTCCCTCCCTCTTTCTCTCCCTCCATGTCCTGACAAAGGACACATTGACCAGGATGTTCTGGTGCCCTTTAGTCAGCGATGTTGTTTGAACTGTGGTGAGTATGCCAGCCACAGCCCACAGGGCAGGGTGGGGCTGGAGACTCAGAGAGGTGGAGTGGTTTAGGATACACACTGGGACAGGGAGTGGAAGTGTCTTAGGGCACACACTGGGACAGGGAGTGGAACTGTTTTAGGACAGTATTTAGCTATTGTAATCCAGGGGTTAATAACGAGTGGAGCTGGGCCTGTGTTTAGCTATTGTAATCCAGGGGTTAATAACGAGTGGAGCTGGGCCTGTGTTTAGCTATTGTAATCCAGGGGTTAATAACGAGTGGAGCTGGGCCTGTGTTTAGCTATTGTAATCCAGGGGTTAATAACGAGTGGAGCTGGGCCTGTGTTTAGCTATTGTAATCCAGGGGTTAATAACGAGTGGAGCTGGGCCTGTGTTTAGCTATTGTAATCCAGGGGTTAATAACGAGTGGAGCTGGGCCTGTGTTTAGCTATTGTAATCCAGGGGTTAATAACGAGTGGAGCTGGGCCTGTGTTTAGCTGTAATCCAGGGGTTAATAACCTGGGCCTGTGTTTAGCTATTGTAATCCAGGGGTTAATAACGAGTGGAGCTGGGCCTGTGTTTAGCTATTGTAATCCAGGGGTTAATAACGAGTGGAGCTGGGCCTGTGTTTAGCTATTGTAATCCAGGGGTTAATAACGAGTGGAGCTGGGCCTGGCTCATATGACACAGTGTTTATTTGTATGTTCCACCATTTCACAGCAGTTTATGTATTCATAACATGTGAATACAACATTCATGAAATGTATAAGTCTGTGTACTAATTGTTGGTATATTGAGACATTTAGTCACATGTATTATCTTGGAACATGTAATGATGTTGAAATGAAATGCATTTGACTGTTCATGTGTAGCCATGTGATTATGACTCATCTTCATTATGCAATGTTCAACAGTAAGTGAACAAAGCTTGCTTCATGTCAAACCCTACAGAAACGCCTGGGTTGGGTTTGTTTGATCAATGATCAGTCACATACTGTCACAACAGCACTTTCCTTTCTGGGTATTTCTCTCAGAGCAGAGCCATCACTACCTGCTGTAAACAAACACAGTTGAATAATATGGAAATCCTGGATGAGTAGTGTATAGTTCGTTCATCATTCGTTCAGTCCCACACTAAAACTCTCTTCCTGTATAGTGTGTCACTACTGTATTTAATGCACTGAACCAGTCGACCTCTGCCCTCTCTCCTCTCCCCTGCCATTGTGTCCCAGTATGGAACATTCTGTCTATTGTTTTCTATTATTAAACTACTCTGTTGTGGTGTTTGATCAGAGCTTTCTGACCACGTCTCTCTGCTAGCTCTGTGGGACAGACAGCCTATAGCCTGGGGGTGACATGGAATGGAAAATCTCTCTCCAGACAGACAGTCAAAGCTTTCCTCAGATGAACATCATATAGCCTACTGTGTAGTCTGACATACAGAGTAGGAGGTGGCCTAATCAGAGGGAGGACCAGCTTGGCTCCTGCTCAAAAGGGAACCAAACTGAAGAAAACACACTGAAACAAGGAGGGACTATACTTGGACTTGGAAATGCTCATTTTAGTTTTCCATCTGGAAACGTTTTAAAACTAATGAACATGACCCAGGTTTATGCCATACTGTGTAGGCCTACAGTCCAGGAAGTGGTCTAGTCACAGGGCTCACACACTCCTCCATGGGTTAGTAGCTACTCAGATATAGACATGATGGTTTCAGGAGATACGCATGGGATTAACAAAGGAATCCCTTACTTCCTGCTGATTTATATGCTTTGATTATATTGAGTTTGATGTACAGTACCAGTCAAAAGTTTGGACACACCTACTCATTCAAGGATGATTTTTCTTTATTTTTACTACTTTCTACATTGTAGAATAATAGTGAAGACATCAAAACTATGAAATGACAAGTATGGACTCATGTAGTAATGAAAAAAGTGTTAAACAAATATATTTTTCTGTTCACCTACTCTGCATCTCACAAAGACATGGCGGTTGGAACCAAAAATCTCACATTTGGACTCATCAGACCAAAGGACAGATTTCAACCGGTCTAATGTCCATTACTCATGTTTCTTGGCCCAAGCAAGTTTCTTCTTATTATTGGTGTCCTTAAGTAGTGGTTTATTTGCAGCAATCCGACCATGAAGGCCTGATTCACGCAGTCTCCTCTGAACAGTTGATGTGGAGATGTCTGTTACTTGAACTCTGTGAAGCATTTATTTGGGCTGCAATCTGAGGTGCAGTTAATTCTAATGAACGTATCCTCTGCAGCAGAGAACTCTGGGTCTTCCTTTCCTGTGGCGGTCCACATGAGAGCCAGTTTCATCATAGTGCTTGATGGTTTTTGCGGCTGCACTTGAAGAAACCTTCAAAGTTCTTGAAATGTTCCAGATTGACTGACCTTCATGTCTTAACATAATATGGACTTGGTCTTTTACCAAATAGGGCTATTTTCTGTATACCACCCCTACTTTGTCACAACCTTGTCACAATTGATTGTCTCAAACACATTAAGAAGGAAAGAAATTCCACAAATTAACTTTTAAGAAGGCACACCTGTTAATTGAAATGCTGAATGAGAGAATGCCAACAGTGTGTAAAGCTGTGATCAAGGCAAAGGGTGGCTACTTTGAAGAATATCAAATATATTTTTATTTCTTTAACACATTTTTTGGGTTACTGTATGATTCCATATAGGTTATTTCACAGTATTGATGTTTTCACTATTATTCTACAATGTAGAAAATAGTTCAAAATAAAGCAAAAACCCATGAATGAGTAGGTGTCCAAACTTTTGACTGCTACTGTAGGTTTCTCTGTGTAAGATGAGTCACTTGATTTAACGTGTTACGATAGAGGCATCAGTAAAACAATGTCCTTTCATCCATTTATTAGCAACACATATTATGATAATCACTCAGAAGTGCCATGTGGGTGGATCCTTATTAAGGAAAGGAAAAGGGGATGACACCTGGTCAGTTGTACAACTGAATGCCTTCAACTGAAATGTGTCTTCTGCATTTAACCCAACCCCTCTGAATCAGAGAGGTGCCTTAATCAACATCCACGTCTTCGGCACCCGGGGTACAGTGGGTTAACTGCCTTGCTCAGGTGCAGAACGACAGATCTGGGATTCGATCCAGCAACCTTTCAGTTACTGGCCCAACGCTCTAACCACTAGGCTACCTGCATGAATTGGGTGTTACGATTTCCAGTTGCTTTATGGTGTTATTACGTTTTAATCCATTTTTGATTGGCTGTTGAGTAACATGCAAAGCGTGATATTGTTTTTGGTTCCCTGCAGTTAGAGCTGTTTTTGATGATCTAACTGCAGGTGGTAACGACACACTGTTTCCTCAACGTTAGCAAATATTAATAAGGTCCATTTTAGTTTACAACTGAATTAAAGCCATCCTGGGTTGTATTCAGTAGGGAGAAAATGTGTTGAAATGAACTGAACCGCAGGAGATACAAACTGAGCTTGTCCAATAACGACGGATTTCCATTTGCAACACATTTCTTCGGTGTGCTCTACTCTGAACATGATAAATGAGTGTGACAGTGTCTCACAAATAAATCACTGTTCTGTCGGCGTTGTCAACATTGTTTCCATTCCCCACCTTTTTGTCAGTTCAGCACTTGTCAGAGGGATGTTTACTGTATGTCTTTTCTCTTTCATGAAGGAAAGCAACCATTTGAGACTATGTACATCGTACGGACTACCTGTTTCCACCATATTCCTTCCACCAGTCCATATCTAATGGTGCACACTTCAGGAGAAGGGTAGATATGTCAAATAGTGCACACTTCAGGAGAAGGGTAGATAATACAGTGGGGCAAAAAAGTATTTAGTCAGCCAGCAATTGTGCAAGTTCTCCCACTTAAAAAGATGAGGCCTGTAATTTTCATCATAGGTACACTTCAACTATGACAGACAAAATGAGGGGGAAAAATCCAGAAAATCACATTGTAGGATTTTTTTGTAATTTATTTGCAAATTATGGTGGAAAATAAGTATTTGGTCACCTACAAACAAGCAAGATTTCTGGCTCGCACAGACCTGTAACTACTTCTTTAATTTTTCCCTCATTTTGTCTGTCATAGTTGAAGTGTACCTATGATGAAAATTACAGGCCTCATCTTTTTAAGTGGGAGAACTTGCACAATTGGTGGCTGACTAAATACCTTTTTGCCCCACTGTATGTCAAATAGTGCACACTTCAGGAGAAGGGTAGATAATATGTCAAATAGTGCACACTTAAGGAGAAGATTAGATATGTCAAATAGTGCACACTTCAGGAGAAGAGTAGATATGTCAAATAGTGCACACTTCAGGAGAAGAGTAGATATGACAAATAGTGCACACTTCAGGAGAAGAGTAGATATGTTAATAGTGCACACTTCAGGAGAAGGGTAGATATGTCAAATAGTGCACACTTCAGGAGAAGGGTAGATATGTCAAATAGTGCACACTTCAGGAGAAGGGTAGATATGTCAAATAGTGCACACTTCAGGAGAAGGGTAGATAATGTCAAATAGTGCACACTTCAGGAGAAGCGTAGAGAATCTGACCAAAACCCTAATCTTGTTTTCCCCCACGAGCCAAGCAGCCAATCAGTGCATGTCTCTCTCTCGCCACAGGCGTTGTGCTGATGGAGATATCCGAGGTCCACAGGAAAGTTCACCTTGAGCTAGAGGAGAATGTGAGTACTGTGCGTGTGTGTGTGTGTGGGGTTTCTGCAAGGTGTGTGTGTGTGTGGGGGGGGGGTTCTGCAAGGTGTGTGTGTGTGTACACGAGTGTTTGCGTCATCTATTGTTTAATTCCCTGCATGACTTGCCTCGCCCAGTGTGCCCTCTCTCTCTCTCTCTCCCTCTATTTTTCTCTACCGTTTTTAATTCCTCTCAAACACAAATCTCTCTTTCTCTTTCCCTCTTCAACTCTCTCCATTAGTAATCACATGATGGTGTTTCTCTTTATGTAACATCAAGGGACAGAAAAAGCAAAGATGAAGAGAAGAAAACAAATAGAAGCTAGAGGAAAAGTTGCACCTGTTTGGTTATTGTGTACAGCCTGTTTATAGGACGGGAGCAGGTCTGAACATGCCCTGTGACGGGGCCTCTGGGAACTGTTGTTGATGACAGTCACACTTGTCAAGGCCTGTAGTTATGGTTGGCATACAATTACTTATTCTACAAACTATAAAAAATGTTTATCCTCATAAGTATACAAGGTTAGGGAGACACTTAATTCATGTAATCAATTACTTGTAATCTGATTACAAAGAATACTGTAATCAATTACATTACCAGCAAAATATACTGTAGTCAGATTACAGATACTTTTGAAAAACTAGATGATTACTTCTTGTATTGACTTTTAAATTCAGAAAGGATGTTTGTGAAAAAAACATTATGGCACCTTTCTGTTCTCTCAATGACATTCAATTCAGCAGGAGGGAGTTTACGTTTGTTCCACCTCAGACAGTGACCACAGGTCAGAGACCACTATGATGATAATCCAGAAGCGTTTGATGGATCCTTTTTGTCTTCTTCTAATGCCTCTTAAGGGGAAAGTAATCCAAAAGTAACTGTAATCAGATTACTTCACTGAGTTTGGGCCATCCAAAAGTTACGTTAATGATTACAATCATGGACTGGTAACTAGTAACTGTAACGGATTACATTTAGAAAGTAACCTACCTTACCCTGTACGTATGCATGTTGAGGAACCTTCTCATCTGAGAAGGTAGAAGTTGGAAGCATGTAAACTTGTCTGTGCTGTCATCAGGTCATGAATACGTTCTAGATATGAGCTCCTGTTGGAGGAACAAGAACCTCTGGGGTGTGTTGACACTACTGTTGTCATGCATGTCAACTGGTATATTGATTCTAAACCTGCCTAACTGTGAAGGGAGCCCATGGTGAAGGGTTAACCAGGGGGAGAGGTAGAGCATTTTGTCACTGTTTGTATGTTTCCGGCTCTTACCACAGATCTATGATCAGATTCCCCAAATCTTATCCCTAACCATTAGGGGGAGGGTCCAGCCTGCCCACTCAGCACCCATGTGGTAGAGGCAGCAGCACCCCTTGGTAGTGACACCCCTGTAATTCAAACCCTGTTCCCTTCTCTGTTACCTACACTGGCACACTGGTTCATGAGACAACAAAGCTACTTCTCCCTGTAGTTATATCCATACAAATATAATGACTAGAACAGGGCTCCCCATTCAAGTCAATGTTCCATGATGGGTCAGCCATATTGAGTGTACCCATGAGAGAGGATGCAGTCAAATTGCCATGATCTGAGGGGCTTTTTCCCATTTTTATTCATTATATCTGCCTGGTTCTATCCCCAGAAGTCACTGTTGTTCTCTTCCCTAGATCCACTCTGTATCGGAGAGCAGCTTTAGTTTAGTCAAAGTGTGAGTCACAATATGAATTCCTTCATTCCATTAAAGAGTTGGAGATTGGAGGCATTGTCATGCATGGCGTGTCTATGGAAGGCAGAGCAGTTTAACTAAAGGAGGGATCATTAACTATATCCAGCCGCGGGCAGATTTTTACATAATTACAAATCATTTGTGGACTGCAAATTGACCCAAGAAGCCCAAACAGATATAATATTTGACTAAAACATAATAATTTCAAACCTTGCTTACATTTGTATAGGATTACGTGGCTATTATGCGAGGGACTACTTGGGAACAGATTTCCCAAATTAAAATCACTTGGAGCTGATTTATATTTAAAAATATTTTTGCTCAGAAAACTTGGCGGGCCAAATAAAATCAACCGCGGGCCAAATTCGGCCCAGGGGCCACCAGTTGGGAAACTCTGCACTAAAGCACCTAGAGATTTGAAGCAGCAGCTAACAGGGTTGTTGTTTGAGAGGACTGAGGAGACGTGGGTTGCAGGGACAGTCTCTAATTCTTTGTGAGAGGACGTGGGGTTTTCGTTGACCGTCGGTTTGCCACCACAAGGCTTCGGTGATGTAAGAGATGCCTGCACTCCTCCTCATACTGATTAGAGCGGGAGAGAGAGAGATATAGGGAGAGGGAGGGAGAGAGAGGGATATAGGGAGAGGGAGGGAGAGAGAGGGAGATAGGGAGAGGGAGGGAGAGAGAGGGATATAGGGAGAGGGAGGGAGAGAGAGGGATATAGGGAGAGGGAGGGAGAGAGAGGGATATAGGGAGAGGGAGGGAGAGAGAGGGATATAGGGAGAGGGAGAGAGGGATATAGGGAGAGGGAGAGAGAGAGGGATATAGGGAGAGGGAGGGAGAGAGAGGGATATAGGGAGAGGGAGGGAGAGAGAGGGATATAGGGAGAGAGAGAGAGAGATATAGGGAGAGGGAGGGAGGGGGATATAGGGAGAGCGAGGGATATAGGGAGAGGGAGAGAGAGGATATAGGGAGAGGGAGGATAGAGGGAGGGGAGGGAGATATAGGGAGAGGGAGGGAGAGAGGGGATATAGGGAGAGAGAGGGATATAGGGAGAGAGAGGGATATAGGGAGAGGGAGGGAGAGAGAGGGATATAGGGAGAGGGAGAGAGAGGGATATAGGGAGAGAGAGGGATATAGGGAGAGGGAGAGAGAGAGAGAGAGGAGGGCATCCCTGCTTTACTTTTCGGCTATGACTCACTCATATAGCCTTGAATCTTTTCTCTTTCTTGCACACAGGCACACAACCGTGCACACACACACACAAACACACAAACACCTTTGCTTACACAACTCAAGGATGGCTCTCAAATCCCTCCCAACATTATTTGTATTGTTTTCCACTGACGCACCTCCATCACTCCATCATAACAGTCCCTTCTCTAATCAGTGTGCCTCCCCCTCCTTTCTCCCTTCACCGTCTCTCCCCCTCTCATCCCCCTTTCCCCTCACCTGCAGTTTAAGAGGTTTCACAGCGAGATAATAGCTGAATTGGAGAGGAAGACAGACATGGATGTAAAATACATGACAGTAAGTACTGTACTGTATGAATGTGTGTGCTTATGTGATTCTATGGAAACGGTCTTCCCTCCTGCTCATGGAAATATCACTGAACTGCCCCCCATGCCTCATCCCTGGAACTATAATCCTGTCTACAGCCTACCTACATCACAGTGACCACATTCTACTGCCTACCTACACCACAGAATACTGTCTACTGCCTACCTACACCACAGAATACTGTCTACTGCCTACCTACATCACAGTGACCACATTCTACTGCCTACCTACACCACAGAATACTGTCTACTGCCTACCTACATCAGTGACCACATACTCCTGTCTACTGCCTACCTACACCACAGAATACTGTCTACTGCCTACCTACACCACAGAATACTGTCTACTGCCTACCTACACCACAGAATACTGTCTACTGCCTACCTACACCACAGAATACTGTCTACTGCCTACCTACATCAGTGACCACAGAATCCTGTCTACTGCCTACTTACATCAGTGACCACAGAATCCTGTCTACAGCCTACCTACATCAGTGACCACATACTCCTGTCTACTGCCTACCTACATCAGTGACCACAGAATCATGTCTACTGCCTACCTACACCACAGAATCCTGTCTACTGCATACCTACACCACAGAATACAGAATCCTGTCTACTGCCTACCTTACATCACAGTGACCACAGAATCCTGTCTACTGCCTACCTACATCAGTAACCACAGAATCCTGTCTACTGCCTACCTTACAATGACTACAGAATCCTGTCTACTTCCTACCTACATCACAATGACTCCAGAATCATGTCTACTGCCTACCTACACCACATAATCCTGTATACTGCCTACCTACATCAGTGACCACAGAATCCTGTCTACTGCCTACCTACACCACAGTGACCACAGAATCCTGTCTACTGCCTACCTACACCACAGTGACCACAGAATCCTGTCTACTGCCTACCTACACCACAGTGACCACAGAATCCTGTCTACTGCCTACCTACATCACAGTGACCACAGAATCCTGTCTACTGCCTACCTACATCACAGTGACTACAGAATCCTGTCTACTGCCTACCTTACATCACAATGACTACAGAATCCTGTCTACTGCCTACCTTACATCACAATGACTACAGAATCCTGTCTACTTCCTACCGACATCACAATGACTCCAGAATCATGTCTACTGCCTACCTACACCACATAATCCTGTCTACTGCCTACCTACACCACAGTGACCACAGAATCCTGTCTACTGCCTACCTTACATCAGTGACCACAGAATCCTGTCTACTGCCTACCTACATCACAATGACTACAGAATCCTGTCTACTTCCTACCTACATCACAGTGACCACAGAATCCTGTCTACTGCCTACCTACATCAGTGACCACAGAATCCTGTCTACTGCCTACCTTACATCACAATGACTACAGAATCCTGTCTACTTCCTACCTACATCACAATGACTCCAGAATCATGTCTACTGCCTACCTACACCACATAATCCTGTCTACTGCCTACCTACACCACAGTGACCACAGAATCCTGTCGACTGCCTACCTACACCACAGTGACCACAGAATCCTGTCTACTGCCTACCTACACCACAGTGACCACAGAATCCTGTCTACTGCCTACCTACATCAGTGACCACAGAATCCTGTCTACTGCCTACCTACATCACAGTGACCACAGAATCCTGTCTACTGCCTACCTACATCACAGTGACTACAGAATCCTGTCTACTGCCTACCTTAAATCACAGTGACCACAGAATCCTGTCTACTGCCTACCTTACATCACAGTGACCACAGAATCCTGTCTACTGCCTACCTACATCACAGTGACTACAGAATCCTGTCTACTGCCTACCTTACATCACAGTGACCACAGAATCCTGTCTACTGCCTACCTACATCACAGTGACTACATAATCCTGTCTACTGCCTACCTTACATCACAATGACTACAGAATCCTGTCTACTGCCTACCTTACATCACAATGACTACAGAATCCTGTCTACTGCCTACCTACATCAGTGACCACATTCATTTATGGGGCACTACTTTTCACCAGTTCCCAAAAGTAGTACGTTCACTATGAAGGGAATAGGATAAACATGCAACAATGACTTATGCCGTTCAGAGCCGTGGTTAAGTGGTAACGCTCACAGCATATGGCACATGTACATCTCTCCCCAGCAGAGACCGGGGTTTAATCCCTGTGTCCACCCTTTCTACTAATGCCTATAATCAAACAAAGCATTTAAGGCTAATTACCATTGAATCAATGAAACTAAAAACAAAGAATTTTAATACTTAGTGACATTACATTTAATGATATTACTGAAAGGTTTTTTTTTTCGAAAAGGAAAATCTACTTGCTATAATGCTACTTGTACTGTCTAGAGATGGTTCCAGGTGTTCATGGGTGCTCCCCCCACCTCCCCTCTCCCTCCCACCCATCCAGGCCACCTTTAAGAGGTACCAGACAGAGCACAAGATGAAGCAGGACTCTCTGGACAGGTCACAGTCTGACCTGAAGAAACTCAGGAGGAAGAGCCAGGGCAAGAACACCAACAAGTACGAAAACAAGGAGAGTGAGGTGAGGACTGCCCCACACATTTGAGTAATTTAACTGATGCTCTTATCCAGAGCAACTTACAAGAACAGTTAGGGTTAAGTTCTTTGCTCAAGGGCACATCGCCAGATTTTTCAATTAGTCAGCTTGGGGATTTGAACCAGAGACTTTTCAGTTACCGGCCCAATGCTGTTAACCACTAGGCTACCTGCCGCCCTCATACACACACACCTGTACATACACACTCACACTCTCGCTCTCAATCTCACACACACACCTTCGACATACGAGACAGTGTCGATCATACCCAATGTAACATTATCCAAGTCTCCAGACAATGCCCTCATGCATGAGTATGCTGTGTGTGTTATGTGTTGTTTGGTGTTCTGGATAGTTCCATTAATACACCTCTCTGTACTGTGCCTCCTCCCTCCCCCACCAACACACACGCATGTTGTTATACTGGAAGATCCAGTCGGTGCCTCCTACACACACGCGCACACACACACACACACACACACACACACTTCAGACTGAGACAAAGAAAGATACACCTCTTTAGTCCAGTGGTGTGTATTCATGGATACCAAGGCTTCCCACAAAAATGTACCCCAAAATAAATGAAAAAACATTAAATAATGTATGTTTCGTCTTTCTGTGCTTTCCTAATTTTCATTGCATCCGAGTAAGCGAAACGGCTCCCCTCTGCCTCTGTATGTGTAGGCCATCTATCTGATGCTGTCTGGTCATAGAGTATGACATTTTTGCCGTAGCATTGAATGTAAGGGAAGCCAGCGAGCATTTGGCCTCCCTTGATAAAAAAAGTATAAAATAATAGCCAATCAGCATTGAGCTAAACTGAGTGAGCTCAACTGTGAATAGTCCTGGCGCACAACAAAAAAAGTGTCAAGGGAAGCCCGTTTTGATTTGGCTTTGTTCCTATCACAGAGAAATATGTAATCGATTAAAAACAACTTGAATTGTTGCACCTTGTTGTGCAGTTGTCCTTCGGTGGCCAGCTAGCTAAAATTGTCCCTTTCCTAAATTAGCCATGGATGGAGATAAGGATTTGGACTTGTGGTTTTACTTAATTCTCCGTACTGGCCAATGCTTACAACTACAATTCTGATCCGACCATAACATACATTGTGCCCCTGGACTGAGAGATGGACATTCAATATGTAGCTAGCTAGATGTAGAAGGCTAATGTTAACTAGCTAACGTTGCCCATGAAAGGAAGTTAGTCTAGAGAGCAAGCATTTTAGCCAGGTAGCCTAGGACAACAAAAACTAACAGCGTGTACTGTATGACAGAGTCATAGACCGTTTCCTGAACATTAAAGAGAGCAGAATGGCATTGGTGTTTCTCCACAAGTAGGGTGAGTCAACATGTTTTTCTACTTGCACGAACGCTCACACACACACACACATCAGAACCATAGACAGCCACATCATATTTAGCTCACGTTGATTGGATTCAATTGTTTTTGGTATCTTTTAGTTGTCACTGTATTAGACTAAGCAGAGGTGATTTGATGGTGTTGAAATGGTGCTGGAATAGTGGAGAAATATCCTGTTTTCTTTTTGTCCAAAAATGTCGGAAACAATAACTTTCTTGACCAATATGTAGGTAATGTAGCTGTTTGTTACATGCAGTATGCTTTGTGGACTTCGCCAGACAGAGGTTGCTCTCCAGTTTTGTGATGAAACAAAAGTGTGGTTGAATTTATTCTGCCACTGTGTCTTCTCATAGTCTCGGCCTGTAGATCAGTGTCAAGGCACATGAACTAACAGGTTATAGAGCAAACAACGCAATTATCACAACACATATGTTGTAATATGGCATTTTCTTCTGGCTTGGATTCTGCAGTGATTTTATCCACGCACCGCTACTGCTTTAGTCACAACTCTGACAGTCTGCTGCCGAATAGGACGAGAAAGACCCAAATTATGAACAGTCATTAGTATACATTCTGAGGTAAAGTTAAAGTACTGTTTAACCCCCTAGAGTTTATTGACGCACCGGTGCTTCAATCTATCCTAAATAACAAAAGAAAAACATAGAAATCTGTCCGTTTAAGCTAGAGATATTTTGCATTGGATGCATCTCAATCCACCGCTTCCTCTAGTGACGCACTTCCACATCTACGGTGAAAGGTGGCAGAGCTAGAGTGGTGTTTGTCAGACCACAAGTCATCCCACAAACATGATGGTGTTCTCCGTTTTGCTCTATGACCCCCATAAGTAGGAGACTCGTCTGAAGTCGGTACCGTCGATGTGCCAACTTCTGTTTCGTAGCGTCTGAACCGTTTTGGCTACAAACTAATGGGACCCAACTGTGGAAAGGGGAGGTTCTCATGAACATGATGGTGTTCACTGTTTTGCTGTATGCTGGGGTGGAGCGTGTGGAGTGCCCCAGAGTCTGGTGAGAGAGCCTGGTCCTAGTCTCTCTCACCAGACTCTGGGGTGCTCCACACGCTAACCTGGTCCTAGTCTCTCTCACCAGACTCTGGGGCGCTCCACACGCTAACCTGGTCCTAGTCTCTCTCATCAGACTCTGGGATGATCCACACGCTAGCCTGGTCCTAGTCTCTCTCATCAGACTCTGGGGTGATCCACACACTAGCCTGGTCCTAGTCTCTCTCATCAGACTCTCGGTCGCTCAACACACTAGCCTGGTCCTAGTCTCTCTCATCAGACTCTCGGTCGCTCAACACACTAGCCTGGTCCTAGTCTCTCTCATCAGACTCTCGGTCGCTCAACACACTAGCCTGGTCCTAGTCTTTCTCATCAGACTCTGGGGTGATCCACACGCTAGCCTGGTCCTAGTCTCTCTCATCAGACTCTCGGTCGCTCAACACACTAGCCTGGTCCTAGTCTCTCTCATCAGACTCTCGGTCGCTCAACATGCTAGCCTGGTCCTAGTCTCTCTCACCAGACTCTCGGTCGCTCAACACACTAGCCTGGTCCTAGTCTCTCTCATCAGACTCTCGGTCGCTCAACACACTAGCCTGGTCCTAGTCTCTCTCATCAGACTCTCGGTCGCTCAACACACTAGCCTGGTCCTAGTCTCTCTCATCAGACTCTCGGTCGCTCAACATGCTAGCCTGGTCCTAGTCTCTCTCACCAGACTCTGGGGTGCTCCACACGCTAACCTGGTCCTAGTCTCTCTCACCAGACTCTGGGGCGCTCCACACGCTAACCTGGTCCTAGTCTCTCTCATCAGACTCTGGGATGATCCACACGCTAGCCTGGTCCTAGTCTCTCTCATCAGACTCTGGGGTGATCCACACACTAGCCTGGTCCTAGTCTCTCTCATCAGACTCTCGGTCGCTCAACACACTAGCCTGGTCCTAGTCTCTCTCATCAGACTCTCGGTTGCTCAACACACTAGCCTGGTCCTAGTCTCTCTCATCAGACTCTCGGTCGCTCAACACACTAGCCTGGTCCTAGTCTTTCTCATCAGACTCTGGGGTGATCCACACGCTAGCCTGGTCCTAGTCTCTCTCATCAGACTCTCGGTCGCTCAACACACTAGCCTGGTCCTAGTCTCTCTCATCAGACTCTCGGTCGCTCAACATGCTAGCCTGGTCCTAGTCTCTCTCACCAGACTCTCGGTCGCTCAACACACTAGCCTGGTCCTAGTCTCTCTCATCAGACTCTCGGTCGCTCAACACACTAGCCTGGTCCTAGTCTCTCTCATCAGACTCTCGGTCGCTCAACACACTAGCCTGGTCCTAGTCTCTCTCATCAGACTCTCGGTCGCTCAACATGCTAGCCTGGTCCTAGTCTCTCTCACCAGACTCTCGGTCGCTCAACACACTAGCCTGGTCCTAGTCTCTCTCATCAGGCTCTAGGGCGCTCCACACGCTAGCCTGGTCCTAGTCTCTCTCATCAGGCTCTAGGGCGCTCCACCCGCTAGCCTGGTCCTAGTCTCTCTCATCAGACTCTGGGGCGCTCCACACGCTAGCCTGGTCCTAGTCTCTCTCATCAGGCTCTAGGGCGCTCCACACGCTAGCCTGGTCCTAGTCTCTCTCATCAGACTCTGGGGTGATCCACACGCTAACCTGGTCCTAGTCTCTCTCATCAGACTCTGGGACGCTCCACACGCTAGCCTGGTCCTAGTCTCTCTCATCAGGCTCTAGGGCGCTCCACACGCTAGCCTGGTCCTAGTCTCTCTCATCAGGCTCTAGGGCGCTCCACACACTAGCCTGGTCCTAGTCTTTCTCATCAGACTCTGGGGCGCTCCACACGCTAGCCTGGTCCTAGTCTCTCTCATCAGGCTCTAGGGCGCTCCACACGCTAGCCTGGTCCTAGTCTCTCTCATCAGGCTCTGGGGTGATCCACACGCTAGCCTGGTCCTAGTCTCTCTCATCAGACTCTGGGCGCTCCACACGCTAGCCTGGTCCTAGTCTTTCTCATCAGACTCTGGGGCGCTCCACACGCTAGCCTGGTCCTAGTCTTTCTCATCAGACTCTGGGGCGCTCCACACGCTAGCCTGGTCCTAGTCTCTCTCATCAGGCTCTAGGGCGCTCCACCCCAGCTGGGGCACAGCGGCTGTGAGAAGAAACTAGCTTTTTCCCGTATTCACAAAGCGCTCAGAGTAGGAGTGCTGATCTAGGATCAGGTCCCCCTGTCCATATATAATCAGATGCATTCTGATTTAAGACCGAAATTAGACCCTAGATTCCTACTATGAGACGCATTGTGAATATGGGCCCTGATCTCAGGTATGTGCTTTAACCTACTGAGGCACGTGCAGTACAGATGCATGAAGTTGAAACGGCATGATAACAATATTCAGATGAGTTGTTTTACCTGCTGATCTGGGACCAGGCTACAGTAGGTTGGTGCTCTGTCACAGAGAATTTCCCTGCGCAGCAGGACATACAAATTGTAGTTTAATTGTATTTAAGGTTTAAAAAGGCTTCTAAAGTTTGTCATTTCCACTTTAACATTTCAGACTTGATTTGCCCTAACAAAAAATATGTCAACCCCTACAAAAATGTCCATCACTTATATTTCACATAATAATTCATATTACCTGTTGCTGCAAGATTATTTTCCTGCTGTGAGAAGCAGGGTGAAATTAAGATGGCTCATCTGTATAGATAAATATTGGTATTACAGATCTGGGAACAGGCTACAGTAGATCTAACATTGACCTTGAGAGTAGAACCCCAGAATCTGGTCCTGGATCAGCTCTAATATAACCGGACAACTGTCGACAGAGTCAGATCCCTGGTTTGGTCACAAGACTATCAACAGACTGCACCCAGGCTCAGAGACATGCACGCACGCGAAAACGCACGCACCCACTACTTTTGACCGGAGTCCATAGCTGGAGTCCATTTATATTGGGTGTATCTACCACGTCCTGTACCGGTCCAGAAAGATGCATCCGTTGTTTTGTTATTTTCTGCCTGCAAACAAGTTGGATGATTCAGTAACTATTGAAGAGCTTGAACGATTCATTGACGAGAGATACTTACAAACTCAAAGAAACATGTCGCTGGTTTCAGAGGATTCAATCACTGTTAAGGACAACAAACCCAATCAACAATACAAACCAAAACCAAGTTGGCCAAGTGGTATCAACGATGTCATAAAACCTCCCCAAGCAAGAGGGCGCACGTGGAGAGTCGGGAGAGGTTTATGAATAAGGATGTTGACTTGTTTGAATCCATCAATGAAAGGCCGGCCATACTTGATATTTTGGATAACCTACGAGAGGACATTAATGCATTATGTGCCAGTCTAGATTTCAGCCAACGTCAGATTGATGATCTAAGGAAAGAGAACACAGTGCTGAAAGGTACTGTAGACTATATTCATGGCAAGGTGGAGGTGGTGCAAAGGGAGAACAAACAACTTAAAGAAACCTTGCTTGATGTACAGTGTCGATCAATGCGGGACAATCTCATCTTTTCAGGGATACCGGAGAAAGACAACAGCAGAGGCTGTGAGGACACTGTCAACTCAACTGAAACTGCCCACTGATGTTGTGCATAATGCCACTTTCTCCAGAGTCCATAGAATGGGTAAGGCCTCTGGGAATGGGCCCTGGGCTATTATTGCATGTTTTTAACATTTTAAGGAAATGGGGGAAGAACAAGGGCAGAGAACTCCGAAACATTGATTTTGGAATGAATGATCACTTGCCCACGGAGATCAATGAAAGGAGAAAAAACTGTATCCCATCATGAAGGAAAAGCATTGTCTGACTCAACAAGTCTCCTTGGTGATGGATAAACTTCACATCAACGGGCAACTGTATCGGGACGCTATTTTAATCCAATGTTCAAATCTGAGTTTGTGTGTATCATGACAACTTCAACTATAACGAATACATGCTCTATTGATCTCCTCCTGACAAGGAAAGGGCTGCATATAGCTCAGGTTAATGTATGAAGCCTTCCTAACAAAACACATCAGGTTTTTAACTTGGTCAACATAAATAATATTCATATTTTAACTTTGACGAAACGCATTCAGATGCATCTGTAAATGATGAACATTTATATATGTCTACTTAGAAGGGACAGGAATAGTGGGGGTGTAGCACTGTACATTCAGAATCATATACCTTTTAAGAGGAGGGATGACCTTAATGTATGTCAAATAGAGGCACTAAGGACTCAAGTACATCTGCCTCACCAGGCATCCTTATTGGTAGGATGTGTGTAAAGACCTCCTAGCTCTACGGTGTCCTATCTGGATGACTTATGCACGGGGTTTGACCAGGCCACAAATGTATTTATTTTCGTAAAACGTTATTTTACAAAAATGATTTTAATGATTGTAAAAATGATTGTAATAAGGTATGGAATAAAGTTCAGGGCATACTTGGTACATCTATCTAATCATCTAATTTATTTAGTGGATCATTAAATATTTTTGACAAAAGTATTGCATTATGGGTTTAAGAAGGCAGCATTGAAGTGGGTACAATCATATCTAACTGACAGGAAACAGTCCATCTATATCAATGGGTCATTTTCTACGCCTCATGATTTAAACTGTGGTATACCACAGGGCAGCCGCCTTGGGCCACTTCTTTACTTAATATACACCAACAACCTTCCTTATGCCTTATCTGAAACTCAAGTTACTATATTTGAAGATTATACTACAATTTATACAGCAAGACAATCGGTTCAACGGGTACAGCAAGCTTTACAAGTAGATCTGGAAAATATCAGGGAGTGGGTTTGCCGGAACAAACTCGTTGTGAACACCAAGAAATCCAAGGTTATATTGGTCTGTTCCACCAGGAAAAGGCCAACACAGCATAGGATACAATGAAGTATGGGGGGAGTACAAATTGAGGAAGTGGCAGAAACCAAACTACTAGGGGTGCAGCTAGACAACCGCTTATCATGGTTGTCAAATAACTCATCTATGTAAAATATATATATTTAAAAAAAACTGCATGCATGCATGATCAGAAGGAAAGCTAAATACTTTCCCTGGAAGCATTAATAAGCTAACAACCCAAGCATTAATTGGAAATGCACCAGAAAGTGAAATTAGGAGGCTGCAGATTGCACAGAACAAAGCAGCAAGGATTGTTTTGAGGTGGAGATATGGTTATTCTGGTGTAGTCATGCTCAATGCTCTTGGTTGGTCATCAATCAACAAGATAATTGAAAAAAAACATGCTTATTTTATTTCACAATGTACACCATTTAAAGCGGCAAAACTCTATTCACAACAGTATTCAGACAGACATTCAGTAAATACTAGGAATATATTGTCCACCATCTACAGTTGAAGTCAGACGTTTACATACACCGTGGCCAAATACATTAAACTCAGTTTTGAACTATTCTTGACATTTTAATCCTAGTAAAAATTCCCTATCTTGGGTCAGTTAGGATCACCACTTTATTTTAAGAATATGAAATGTCAGAATAATAGTAGAATTAATTAATTTAAGCTTTTATTTCTTTCATCACATTCCCAGTGGGTCAGAAGTTTACCTACACTCAATTAGTATTTGGTAGTATTGCCTTTTAAATTGTTTAACTTGGGTCAAATGTTTCGGGTAGCCTTCCACAATAAGTTGGGTGAATTTTGGCAAATTCCTGTCGTGGAAATTTCCTGTATTACCAAATCATGAGAGAGCAAACCACACACAAGTCAGAGTTATCATAAAGCCCATCTTTAATTATATGAGCTTCACCATAGCCCTGTGACTCTCAGATCAATTCAGCGTCCATAAATGAATTCTCTGAGAGTGCTTACAAAATAGTCCTTAGTATCATGTATAGCCAAGACACACCCATCAAAACTCACATGACGAATAACAGATCTTAGGAACATTACACAAAGAACCTTTTACCAGAAAAAAAGAGTATCCCATAATTTATATCATTAGCTATAAATTATCGTTCAGTTTGGTCTCCTAAACGAAGCTCTTATCTCATTCTTGGTACCACTTAGGACCGAGACATTACCTCATCCAATGGCATATATCAATTGTCAATTTCTAGATACTCCCATAAAAATACAACCCCTCCTGGACAAGCTTACAGAGAGAAGTGACTGGCACACAGACATTGTGGAGCCACCTAACTGGTTCCCCATTAATCACACCATCCCTTCACATGGTTTAGGAATAGTTAGACACATTCACAGATAAGACTAACCTGACCTCTCCCCTCTCTGGGCCCAAGTAACTTTTCTCCCACATAAGCATGCTATAACTTATGAAAATTAATTAATAAAACCTCTTATTTATAAATGTTACCTAAAGGATTCTGATTCTGCCACGACATTCCTCCTAACAGAGCTGGTGTAACTGAGTCAGGTTTGTAGGCCTCCTTACTCACACACGCTTTTTCAGTTCTGCCCACACATTTTCTATGGGATTGAGGTCAAGGCTTTGTGATGGCCACTCCAATACCTTGACTTTGTTGTCCTTAAGCCATTTTGCCACAACTTTGGAAGTATGCTTGGGGTCATTGTCCATTTGGAAGACCCATTTGCGACCAAGCTTTAACTTCCTGACTGATGTCTTGAGATTTTGCTTCAATATATCCACATAATTTTACGTCCTCATGATGCTGTCTATTTTGTAAAGTGCACCAGTCCATCCTGCAGCAAAGCACCCCCACGAAATGATGCTGCCACCCCCGTGCTTCATGGTTGGGATGGTGTTCTTCGGCTTGCAAGCCTCCCCCTTTTTTACTTCAAACATAACAATGGTCATTATGGCCAAACTGTTCAATTTTTGTTTCATCAGACCAGAGAACATTTCTCAAAAGTACGATCTTTGTCCCCGTGTGCATTTGCAAACCGTAGTCTGGCATTTTTATGGCGGTTTCAGAGCAGTGGCTTCTTCCTTGCTGAGCGGCCTTTATAGGACTCGTTTTACTGTGGATATAGATACTCCAGCATCTTCACAAGGTCCTTTGTTTTTGATCTGGGATTGATTTGCACTTTCCGCACCAAAGTACGTTCATCTCTAGGAGACAGAACGCATCTCCTTTCTGTGTGGTATGATGGCTGCATGGTCCCATGGTGTTTAAACTTGCTTACAATTGTTTGTACAGATGAACGTGGTACCTTCAGGCGTTTGGAAATTGCTCCCAAGGATGAACCAGACTTGTGAAGGTCTACAATTTTTTTCTGAGGTCTTGGCTGATTTCTTTTGATTTTCCCATGATGTCAAGCAAAGAGGCACTGAGTTTGAAGGTAGGCCTTGACATACATCCACAGGTACACCTCCAATTGACTCAAATTATGTCAATTAGCCTATCAGAAGCTTCTAAAGCCATGACATTATTTTCTGGAATTTTTCAAGCTGTTTAAAGGCACAGTCAACTTAGTGTATGTAATCTTCTGACCCACTGGAATTGTAATGGTGTATTATAAGTGAAAATAATTGTTGGACCGGAAATGTGTGGAGTGGTTGAAAAATGAGTTTTAATGACTCCAACCTAAGCGTATGTAAACTTCCGACTCTGTGTGTGTTATCCAGACTGAGCAATAAAGAGAGCAATAAACAAATGTAATTATTAATCTGAGCAAACCAGAAACATGTCAGTATATATATTCAAACAATACTTTAGAACCATTTAAATATAATAAATTGGAAGGTTGTGCAGGACTTTGGTATATGAATGAATCAATCTATCCTTTCAGACTGTTAGAGTATTTATCTGGTCAATATGTCAGTGTATTATGTCTGTTTGCAACAGTGTGGTATACCTGAAAATGTGATTGTATTATAAATTGTATTTGAATATTTAAGGTCTTTTGGGAGATTAGTCCAAATAAGAACTAAAATAGATCCTAATAAAATTCAATTACTCGCTCTCATTTCTCTCTCTCTCATTCCTCTCTCTCTGTTGGTCTCTCTCTCATTCCTCTCTCTCTGTTGGTCTCTCTCTCTCATTCCTCTCTCTCTGTCGGTCTCTCTCTCCATGTGGCCAATCTCCCTGTTTTGCTGTCTGTTCAGGCTTCTGAGGGATCAGTGTTCTGAGTCAGACTCCCTAGTGATCTGAGTGTCGTTCTGTCTGTATGCCAGTCATTCTCTGGGGCAGACAGACAGATGGCCTGACGTCTGGGCTGAGACACAGGGGCTTAGCTGTAGATGACTCACCAGTACAGCTAAACACTTCCTGGGAACTGTCTCTTCATTGACCAATAATTACACTGGTAATTTACCTGACCCCCCCCCCACCACGCACTCTCTCTCTCTTGACCCTCCCTCTCTCCTCTCTCGCACTCTCCCTATCTCCCTCCCTCGCTCTCTCTCTTTCTCGCCTTTCTTTCCTACCTGTTTCCACAGAACTAAAGATATGTGTCCATAGCAACAGCCATTATTTAGCCTTGACAGATGTATTGTGTCAACCAGGATGGTTGCATTTATTACATTTCACACCCCTGTTTCACTCGCACATATACACACACACATATATGTATATATATATATACATACATACACACACACACACACACACACACACACAGTGGGGCAAAAAAGTATTTAGTCAGCCACCAATTGTGCATGTTCTCCCACTTAAAAAGATGAGAGGCCTGTAATTTTCATCATAGGTACACTTAAACGATGACAGACAAAATGAGAGAAAAAAAATCCAGAAAATCACATTGTAGGATTTTACAGTTATTTATTTGCAAATTATGGTGGAAAATAAGTATTTGGTCACCTACAAACAAGCAAGATTTCTGGCT
Source organism: Oncorhynchus nerka (assembly GCF_034236695.1). NCBI lineage: Eukaryota > Metazoa > Chordata > Actinopteri > Salmoniformes > Salmonidae > Oncorhynchus > Oncorhynchus nerka. Next base: position 33,276,872 of record NC_088421.1, read on the forward strand.
CTCACAGACCTGTAACTTCTTCTTTAAGAGGCTCCTCTGTCCTCCACTCGTTACCTGTATTAATGGCACCTGTTTGAACTTGTTATCAGTATAAAAGACACCTGTCCATAACCTCAAACAGTCACACTCCAAACTCCACTATGGCCAAGACCAAAGAGCTGTCAAAGGACACCAGAAACCAACTGTGGGAGCAATTATTAGGAAATGGAAGACATACATGACCACTGATAATCTCCCTTGATCTAGGGCTCCATGCAAGATCTCACCCCGTGGGGTCAAAATGATCACAAGAACGGTGAGCAAAAATCCCAGAACCACGCGGGGGGACCTAGTGAATGACCTGCAGAGAGCTGGGAACAAAGTAACAAAGCCTACCATCAGTAACACACTACGCCGCCAGGGACTCAAATCCTGCAGTGCCAGACGTGTCCCCCTGCTTAAGCCAGTACATGTCCAGGCCCGTCTGAAGTTTGCTAGAGAGCATTTGGATGATCCAGAAGAAGATTGGGAGAATGTCATATCGTCAGATGAAACCAAAATAGAACTTTTTGGTAAAAACTCAACTCGTCGTGTTTGGAGGACAAAGAATGCTGAGTTGCATCCAAAGAACACCATACCTACTGTGAAGCATGGGGGTGGAAACATCATGCTTTGGGGCTGTTTTTCTGCAAATGGACCAGGACGACAGATCCGTGTAAAGGAAAGAATGAATGGGGCCATGTATCGTGAGATTTTGAGTGAAAACCTCCTTCCATCAGCAAGGGCATTGAAGATGAAACATGGCTGGGTCTTTCAGCATGACAATGATCCCAAACACACCGCCCGGGCAATGAAAAAGTGGCTTCGTAAGAAGCATTTCAAGGTCCTGGAGTGGCCTAGCCAGTCTCCAGATCTCAACCCCATAGAAAATCTTTGGAGGGAGTTGAAAGTCTGTGTTGCCCAGAAACAGCCCCAAAACGTCACTGCTCTAGAGGAGATCTGCATGGAGGTGTGGGCCAAAATACCAGCAACAGTGTGTGAAAACCTTGTGAAGACTTACAGAAAACGTTTGACCTCTGTCATTGCCAACAAAGGGTATATAACAAAGTATTGAGAAACTTTTGTTATTGATCAAATACTTATTTTCCACCATAATTTGCAAATAAATTCATTAAAAATCCTACAATGTGATTTTCTGGAGAAAAAAAAATCTAATTTTGTCTGTCATAGTAAAAGTGTACCTCTGATGAAAATTACAGGCCTCTCTCATATTTTTAAGTGGGAGAACTTGCACAATTGGTGGCTGACTAAATACTTTTTTGCCCCACTGTATACACACACACACAGGAACACACACACGCAGGAATATTTGAATTATCCTGGTCGAGTTTCAGGTCCCTGGGCATGATACCTTATCTGTGGCTTTATCTCAGTACATGGAGGGACAATGATTGCAGTATAGCTCCGCACGCACGTGTCGGTGATAAGGAGGTGACGTCATGGCTCCCATGATAAGGAGGAGGTGATTGTTATGGCGCCCATGATAAGGAGGAGGTGATTGTTATGGCGCCCATGATAAGGAGGAGGTGATTGTTATGGCGCCCATGATGAGGAGGATGTGATGTTATGGCTCCCATGATGAGGAGGAGGTGATGTTATGGCTCCCATGATGATGAGGATGTGATGTTATGGCTCCCATGATGAGGAGGAGGTGATGTTATGGCTCCCATGATAAGGAGGATGTGATGTTATGGCTCCCATGATGAGGAGGAGGTGATGTTATGGCTCCCATGATGATGAGGAGGAGGAGGTGATGTTATGACTCCCATGATAAGGAGGAGGTGATGCTATGGTTCCCATGATAAGGAGGAGGTGACGTTATGGCTCCCATGATGAGGAGGAGGTGATGTTATGACTCCCATGATAAGGAGGAGGTGACGTTATGGCTCCCATGATAAGGAGGATGTGATGTTATGGCTCCCATGATAAGGAGGATGTGATGTTATGGCTCCCATGATAAGGAGGAGGTGATGTTATGGCTCCCATGATAAGGAGGTGATTGTTATGGCTCCCATGATAAGGAGGAGGTGACGTTATGGCTCCCATGATAAGGAGGAGGTGACGTTATGGCTCCCATGATAAGGAGGAGGTGACGTTATGGCTCCCATGATAAGGAGGAGGTGACGTTATGGCTCCCATGATAAGGAGGAGGTGACGTTATGGCTCTCATGATAAGGAGGAAGTGATGTTATGGGAAAGGCCAGCGTTGTCACAGGTCACCCAAACAATGGTGTGTCTCTTTTCTTGTAGGAAGTCTAGGAGGTGGGGTCTGGGAAATTAGGAAATTGTGATGCAATGGCTCCCTGATAAGGAGGAGGTGACGTTATGGCTCCCATGATAAGGAGGAGTGTGCTCTTATGGCTCCTTGCCTTGTCTGATAGTGCACAAGTTTTGACCAGAATGACACCTTAGTCCCTAAATAGTGCACTACTTTAACTCCCAATAAAGGAGGTGACGTTGGTGGCATCCCATTTTGATGTGATCGCAGGTGCAGCAAAATGCTTATATTTCTAGCTCCAACAGTGCAGTAATCCCTAACGATACACAATAATAGGCTGACAATTACTCATGATAAGGAGGAAGTGATGTTATGGGAAAGGCCAGCGTAATGTCACAGGTACACACCAAACAATGGTGTAATCCCTTTTCTTGTAGGAAGTCTAGGAGGTGGGGTCTGGGAAATTAGGAAATTGTGAAGCAAATTGCAAAATGGCCTCTTTTTTTTGAGAGAGATCCTGTATGCATGTCGCTGTGTTACTGTCCTCGTGTGTGACTGAGTGTGCTCTTATGTGCATACACTTGCCTTGTCTGATAGTGCACAAGTTTTGACCAGAATGACACCTTAGTCCCTAAATAGTGCACTACTTTAACCAAATAAAATTGTAATACACACCAATCCAACAGTGCAGTAATCCCTAACGATACACAATATTTGCAGTAATCCCTAACGATACACAATAATACAGCAAAACAGTGCAGTAATTTCTAGCTAATACCACCAATCCAACAGTGCAGTAATCCCTAACGATACACAATAATACACACCAATCCAACAGTGCAGTAATCCCTAACGATACACAATAATACACACCAATCCAACAGTGCAGTAATCCCTAACGATACACAATAATACACACCAATCCAACAGTGCAGTAATCCCTAACGATACACAATAATACACACCAATCCAACAGTGCAGTAATCCCTAACGATACACAATAATACAACAGTGCAGTAATCCCTAACGATACACAATAATACACACCAATCCAACAGTGCAGTAATCCCTAACGATACACAATAATACACACCAATCCAACAGTGCAGTAATCCCTAACGATACACAATAATACACACCAATCCAACAGTGCAGTAATACCTAACAATACACAATAATACACACCAATCCAACAGTGCAGTAATACCTAACAATACACAATAATACACACCAATCCAACAGTGCAGTAATACCTAACGATACACAATAATACACACCAATCCAACAGTGCAGTAATACCTAACAATACACAATAATACACACCAATCCAACAGTGCAGTAATACCTAACA